>NC_027754.1:2155666-2177074 GCF_000695525.1 Brassica oleracea var. oleracea | reverse complement strand
CGTCCATCTTTGTTTGTTAAAAAAAAATTCAAGACGACTTCCATGTAAGTCGTCTAGGGAAAACGGGTTAGTTTTGTATTTGACCGGATTGTGTCAGAAATTTGACTTTTCCTGGACGACTTACACATAAGTCGTCCAGTAGAAAATTAAAAAAATCAATATTTTGTTATACCTACACGACTTCCATGTAAGTCGTCTCACGTTAATTTTGCAATTGAAAAATAAAAGAAAAAATATTATTTTTTTCTAGACGACTTACACGGAAGTCGTCCGCCCGACGACTTACATGGAAGTCGTCCAAGATAAGCAAAGTTTGACCAGAATCTCAGAATAAAATCATGGACTACTTTCGTGTAAGTTGTCTGATGGATGACTTTCGTGTAAGTCGTCTAGACAAAAATAATTTTTTTTGTTTTATTTTTCAATTGCAAAACTAACCTGAGACGACTTACATCCAGAATGGTTGTAGACGACTTATCTAGAAGTCTTCTGGTCAATGCAGATGTTAGTTTTGCAATTGACTTTTAAATGTGTTTTTCTAGACGACTTACATGGAAGTCGTCTCAAATTTTTTTTAACAAACAAAGATGGACGACTTCCATGTAAGTCGTCTAGAAAAACACATTTAAAAGTCAATTGCAAAACTAACCTCTGCATTGACCAGAAGACTTCCATATAAGTCGTCTGGACGAACAAATCTGGAAAAAAAACTAATTTCATAGTTTTAAGTTCAACTAGTGAGATAAATTGTTTAGCACACAAAAGTCTTTTCCAAGCACCCAGAATCTCAAACAAAAGTGACCCACCAAGAATCATAAGCTTCAATGGCTCTGTGAACCATAAAAAATTTAGAATCAAAATCTTGGGGTTTTTTTGGATGAATATGGAGAAAAAGTAAAGAAATGTTGTTTTTAGTTCATAAGAATTGAGAAAAAGAGTGTAAATCGATTTTTAGGTGCATTAAGAGCTTCAAATTGATTGTTCATGGTGGTTTGTGTATTGATGGCAATGACAATATTGTAAATACTTGAAGAAGATGAGGGTGATAGAGTAAAATATGAATTTTCGAAAAAAAAGTGAAGGCATTTTTGTGAATAATCTGAACTTTGGGGTTGGAAGAGGCAAGTCAAAGTTCTAAAAAAACATGAGTTAATTTTGTGTTTGACTTCAAGTTTTGAGTCATATTTGCAAAAAGCTCTAAAATATTTGTAAAAATATATTGAGGAAGAGAGAGAAGACCAACAATGAAGAGAAAGGGAAGGTCCGCTTCTTTATAAGGAGACGATGTTGACATTAAATCTACATGTGTCCTTTCTACTAGCTAAAATTAATTTTCAAAATTAATACATAATTAAGCAATAAAATATATTTTTTTGTTAGAGAGACTCAAGTAATTTTTGACCGTTGCTGATGGCCTAAATAATATATTTTTATTTATAATTTAAAATTTTCTACAATCTAAAATTTTAACAAATTCTAATTTTTACTGTTACTTCAAATTTAATACCAAAATATATTTACATTATTTGAGAAGTGATTTAGTAAATTGAAAACCACAAAATAACATTTATTTGTAGCTTCACTCTACTCTTGTAGATTGGTAGTGAAGCATTTGTTTAATGGTGATTTTATCTAGAAATACTATCACGAACTGCTATTACTTGTAGTTTTTTAAACAGGGTTAAAACCTCCTTACATTTATCGTTGAATGCCATGTTTCTTACAATGATCAATAACAACCATCCAGTTACATTATTCCAACCTATTGACAGCCTCAATATCTTCAGTTTCTTCCCACACTAACATTCTAAACCCAAACTTTCTTTCCCACACTATGGTTTTCCCTTAAGCATGAACTAAGGTAAAATGTAAATACACTCAGTTATCAAAGCTATAAATTATAAAGAAGCAAAAGTGTCTAGAATGAATTGGATTCAGATTGAAACACTTGTATCTTAACGCTTTAAAAGTGTGCACTGGATATATAGAAACTTGATCCAGTTCATGTTTCCAGTGAGTGTCCGAGCTACAATATAAATATTACTTGCAAGTTGCAACTAAGTTAATCTTATAAACCACCTATTTTCTATTTGATCGAACGTTTAAAAAGCCTAAATAAAATCCTTTATAAGACAAACCATAAAGGATAAAGTCAGAGACTAACGTTGTCGTGAGGAGGAAACACCCAAGCAATGCGGTTGGAAAAATAGTTACTTGAAGGGGGACAAGAGCTAATATTCTCATTACGTGATGGGTATAATCTGTTCCTCTCCTTCACCGAGAAACTAGCTCTTGTAAGAGACGAAGGCTGACTTGCAAATACTGTTAAGCCACCAAGCTCACTCTTCTTTTCCCACGCCATGCGTTTAAGGTTTAGTTTAAACACCGATGGGTTCTTATCGCGACTTGTAAACATAACAAAGATGTCCCCTTCATGCTCCGTCATCAGCATTCTCCTAGTGATATCTACCTGAGGAAAGGCGAGACATGGTCTCACTGGAAGTATATTACAGGTTGCTCTAGGCGGATCGAAAACCCCGAGGTAGCCGCAGGTACTCAGACAATAGAACATACCATTCGAGACGACACAATTGTTCAATCCGCCACCAGGTAACTGGTTCTTAAATCGATGGGTGGTCCATGCGGTTTCTCCAGGCCGCCAAGTATTGATCATAACATATGAGGGGATACTAGTATAGTTGCAAGAGATCACTAAACAACTACTTGATGTAGGAGCGGCTGAGAAAGCTAAGCAATAGCCTAATGTAAGCGACACCTTGGGTAAGAAGATGTGTTTCCCAGTAAATGGGTTAAATAAGAATACCAAATACGAGAGGGCGTGTGTTTTTTCACAAGCAACCAACCATCCCTAGAATAAGATAATATATATCCAACACTGGGAAACTAAACTTATATGCTTGAGACCGTGTTGGGTCTAAAAGGATGTAGTTTCCGTTTTCTAGTCCTCTTAGTTGATGAAAAAGCCAAGGGCGACGCTGTAACTTTCTGACAGAAACAGCTGCTTCACACCATGTCTTGCAGACAGCAGAAGCTTGTATGTTGGATTTTAAACTGAGGCGGGATAGTATCTCTTGCAGAAGCTCAGAGGTAAAAATATCGCAAATATTCTTCTTTTTCGCTTCTACAGAAACAGAATTATTCTACAATTATTTGGGCATATTTTTTTAGAGACTTACTTTTTTTTTCCGATGCAAAAAAAATATTGATTATAGATTTGTAGTTAAAAAAAAGAAGAAGAAAAGTATTGATAGGATTTTATGCTTAAAACATTTTTTGTGGACTAAAAGCATAAACATTAGATGAACCAGACACTATCTTACAAGATAAAATAAACATTTAGTCACATTACAGAGAACTCTAACATCACCTATTATCCAGAACTGCATGCATGAAGCACCTCTACATCAACCTAAGAGATCTCTTACCATGTACCATTATAGAAAAGACACCAGTTATGTCACTGTATCTATAAAAAAATATGATGAAGCAGAAATTATTTTCTGTTCGGAGAAAATGCAAGTTTATTTAAAAGACGTAGCAAACTTCATCGAAATTTAAAAAAAAAAAAAAAAAAAAAAAAATTCATCGAAATTACAAGAGCTAAGGAATTAATCTTATTTCTCAAAAAAAAAAAAAACTTCATCGAAATTAATAAAGTCTTCTAGTGCAAACTTATCTCTTTTAAGCTATTTTCGTAATTACAAATTAACGAATGAATTTTTTTCAATAAATCTTAATTTTTAAATTAGTGGACTATTTTTGTATTTTACTTTTTTCAAGTTTTCACAAAACTACTCTGATAATCAGAGGTTAATTTGCAACTGAACCAAATCTTGAAGAATTTTGTTTTTTCATAGAAGTTTTCCTACTCCTCAGAATTTGGTAAGGCCCTTAGGCGCACAGCGTGCCATTGGTAACGATTCTACTACGGTGCCACAAATTCGCAAGCTGATCTAAGAATTCTGACGGTGGTTGGTCCTCAAGCAGGGAAACAATTGTGGGGAGTAGTGAAAGAGATTCAGATTATTGTTTTTGAATTCATAACTTCACTATTTCATGGCTTCCAAATATATATATATATATATATATTAAATGTATCACTGTTTACCTTATTCAACACAAGAACATGAACTAGAGTTTACTTCTAACCTAGCCTTCATCTCTAGTGAACAGATATGCTAATTGAACTGTTTTTAGCTTATCGTGACTAGTATGATGCTACCTTTCGAGAGAACCATGATGAAATTAAACATTGTTTTTATTATAGCTTGAGAGAACTCCCTAAAAACTATATATCAAACCTCATTCTCTCATATGTAAGGCTGTTAAATGGGTGAACCAAACGTGGACTGTGCGTGTCAAAATAAAAATGAATCTATTCTAGTCACACCCATTAATGATGAAATTAGACCATGAGAGTTAGTGGGTTTAGACTATGCGGAGATGGTCCATCCAATAATCTAAAACAAATAAGATTTTAAATTAAATCAAATTTGGGGAAAATAAGAGTTTTATAGAAATTAACTTTTTTCACCAAAAAAAATAAAATCCAATTTTCCACAAAAAACCTCAAATCAAGTTTTCTCACCAAAATCGCAAAAGCATGTTTTCCACCAAAAAAATCAAAAAGTTTCCAGCCAAAATCCCAAAAGCGAATTTTCCCACAAAAGAAAATAAAATCATTTTGTCTCGTAAAAACCATAAAATTGAATTTCTCACCAGAAGCACAAAAATAAGTTTTCTCGCCAAATTAAGTTTTTTCGTTGAAACCGTAAAAATCAAGTTTTTCTACCAAAAACACAAAATGGGGTTTTTCCAAAAAAATCACAAAATTGAATTTCTCGCAATAACGAGTTTTTCCACCTACACCACAAAACAATAACAAGTTTCCCTCAAAAACCGTAAAAGCATTTTCCCCATAAAATCTTGTTTCCTACAAAAACCACAAAAAAAAAATTCCGATAAAACTCATTAATTATAGCATATTTGTATGGTCGCATGTTTTCTTTGTATTTTGGATGACACATTGTATCAAATTTGCTTTGTAATTTTAAGATATCTTAGGCCTTGATTGATAGAGCATTAACATTAGCATTATGCTCTACATTATCTAAACAACATTTATTAGAAAAACATTTACTAAATGCTAATGTTCTCCGAATGCTCTATGGTCATTGCTCTCATATAGGGGTGTTCAATCCGGATATCGGTTCGGTTTCGGTTCGGTTTTTTTGGTTTTTCTGTATTTCGGTTAGTAAAATATAACTACCATTCTAAATCCATATTTAATTCGGTTTGGTTCGATTTATATACCGTCGGTTTTCGGTTTATTCGGTTTTATACCAAAAAACATAATTCTTTATTTTGGGATCATATTATATGAATTTTAGAGTCTTGTTGTCAACACATTCATTTGTTAAAAAATATTATAAGTTTAAATAAAAGAACAAAAATAAAAAATGTTTCTATCATCTAATAAAATAATCAAATCTATAATTAAAATGAAAGCTCAAGATTTTGATAATAAAAATAAAAAACAAAAAATAAAACAGAAGCACGAAGCACAAAAAATAAGTTATTATATTCTTTCATATTTAGCGTTCATCAAAGTCATGTTTCTTCTATTAAACACGAAACTCTATTCGTTTATAAATAAAAAAAATTATGAAGATTTCCACTAATTGTTATCATCAAATTTATAATCTTTATTTCAATTTAGTCAATGCTAAATTAAAGCAAAAATATCAAAAGAAGACTAAGAAAATAAGAAGTATGTTTGCGATGAATTGTTATTTAATTATAGTTCAAATATTTTACAAATCAGGACTATTTTGTTACTGTAAAAAATATGGTAATAGTTATTAGTAAAAAAATTAACTTATGATTTTCATACGTTGTTATAAAATATATACATATTTACATGTTTAATTTTTTGATCGGTTTTATTCGGTTTATTCGGTTTTATCGGTTATATACCGAACCATATCCAAATCCTACGGTTTTTTTAAGATCATATCCATTCGGTTTGTATGGTATATACCAAATCCAAACCATATTATCTATTTCGGTTCGGTTCGGTTCGGTTCGGTACGGTTCGGTTTTACCATATTGAACAGCCCTACTCTCATATGAAGCTTTTAGAAGAGTATTTGCATTTATAATTTATAAAATTAAGGAAAATATATAATTAATTCATTTATTTTATTTAATAATATCATAAAATTATTTTTATATCCAAAAGATAAAATTTTAATTTTTAAAATAAATTTACAATAAAAATATATTTTTTTAAAAATAGTATTTCACATTTAAAATCTAATTTAATTATATAAATAATTTAATTATATAAATTAAATTATTTTTTAAATGTAGAATATTATTTTTAAAAATATATATTTTAATTGTAAAAATTATTTTTAAAATAATATTTTTTGATATAAACAAAATTACTAAATAATTAAATAAAATAAATAAATTATATATCTTTTTAATTTTTTATTAATATATATACATATTAGAAATATATTCATTAGAAATAAATATATTATATGTTATATATTAATTTTTTTAATAATTTTAAATAGAATATTCATATTGCTCTATCAGTCATTCTATTAAATAATTTAACAAAAACATACAATTTCTGCAACATATTGCTTATATAGCATAATGCTAATGGTTTATCATCTACTCTGCCAATCAAGATCTTATATGTTTTTAATGGACGCGTAGATTCAGTCCTTAATGGAGATGATCTCTATTTATCGACAAACAAAAAATGTTCATATGGACATGCACAAATAAACACGACAGCCCAATTGACAGGTATACTCAAATTATTATTATCATTATTTTTTTTTGACATCATACTCATGAAGATGGTAGACTGGGTTTAGTGACATTGAAACTCTATTCTTGACATTTCAAACTAAACATTTTGACTGAATACATAAACTATCCTCGTTATTATTTACTCTGACGTAATATACATTAGAGAATGTATATACAGAGCTGACTTTAAAGTAGAGATGACATTGTAAAATATGAACTTGTATTGACCTCATGAACATAGTCGAGAATATATACAACTTGTATAAGGTCGAAACCCTAATATAAAAGGAATACTAACATATTTCCTAAGTAAATAAATGTAAACACAAAGGTAATCCTTATCTATGGGATTCGCTTTCCTAATACTCCCCCTCAAGTGAAAATTATGAATTCCCAACTTGGACGATAAGGCTTCAAACTGCAGATGACCAAGTGTTTTGGTGAGAATATTTGCGAGCTGATCTTTTGTTCGGACATGAACCATAGAAATAAGACCTGCTTTGACCGCATCACGTACGCTGTGACAATCTCGTCCGAGATGCTTTGTACGTTCATGAAACACTGGATTTGAGGCGATGTGAATGGCAGCTTTACTGTCACAGTGGAACTTAATAGGCTTGGTAGCTTCGAGTCCCAGATCAGCCATGAGCGGAATAATCCATTTAACTTCTTTAGTAGCTGCAGCCATCGCTCGCTATTCAGCTTCAGCGGAAGACATGGAAACATTGTCTTGTTTCTTAGTTTTCTAATTAATCGTCGAACCTCCAAGAAGTGCTATATAAGCACTGAGGGATTGACAAATCTCTGGACAGGTACTCCAGTCGGCATCGACATAAACAGAGATCTGAAGGTCACTATTAGCTCGAAGTAGTATACCTTGTCCAGGACATCCTTTAAGAAAGCGAACCACACAGAGAGCTGCATTCCAATGTGCTTCAAGTGGCTTTTGCATAAACTGAGAGAGGAGATGGATAGTGTAACAAAAATTCGGAAGTGTAATTGACATATACACTAAACGCCCGACTAGCAGTCGATACTTCTTCGGATCAGCCAGAACTGGAGCTTTGTCATTAGCTAGTTGATGATACTGTTCTAACGGAATGGATACAGGCTTGCATCCTAACATACCAGTGTCTGCGATGATGTCCAAAACATACTTTCTCTGAAAAAGAAAAATACCTTCCTCTGACCGAGCCACTTCTATGCCAAGAAAATATTTAAGTTTACCCAAATCGTTCATTTTAAAGCACTGACCCAAATACTCTTTAAATTTGGTGAGGAGATCAAGATCATTACTGGCCAGTACTAGATCATCAACATAAATAAGGACATGAAGTTCCTTGGAGTCTTTGGTGTAGTAAAACAGAGAATAGTCAGAGTAAGATTGCTCAAAACCATACTCCGTTAACGCATTTGTCATCTTCTCAAACCAGCAACGAGGAGCTTGACGGAGACCATATAATGATTTACGCAAATGACATACTTTAGTAGGATCAGAATGTGTGAACCCAGGTGGTAACTTCATGTACACTTCTTCATGAAGGTCACCGTGTAGGAACGCATTGTGGACATCCATTTGGTGGATTTCCCAACCTTTTGCAGCAACAAGACCAAGGAGGGCACGAATGGTACCCATCTTAACAACTGGAGCAAACGTCTCTGCGAAGTCATCTCCCTCAACCTGTTTATTTCCATATGCAACCAATCTTGCCTTTTGACGTTCGATAGTGCCATCAGCGTTGTATTTATACTTATATATCCTGTGACATCCAATTGCCTTCTTTCCTAGAGGAAGAGATTCTATGTTCCATGTACCACTCTCTTCGTGTGCAAGAACTTTATGTTTCATTGCACCCCGCCATATTTTGTCTTTAGCGGCTTGTGAGTAGTAGTGTGGTTCAACTCCAGCAGTAATGGCCGCAAGGAACGCTTTGTGCGATGCTGAAAAGTTCTCGTCAGTGATAAAATCGGTTAAGGGATAGAGTGATTTACCTTGGACTATTTCAGAGGACGAGGATACAGAGCAGTGAAGCGCGAGAGATGGGTCTTCAAGACTAATGGAATTGTACATCACATAATCTTTTAGTTTAACTGAGGGTTGACGTAAGCGTTGACCTCGACCCGTTGTAGACTCGGGTTCAGGTAGTATAAGAGACGGTAAGATTGGAGAACTGGATCAGGAGGAACAGCAGAATCATGAGAAGACTCTGCTACTGTTCCCGGTAGCGCCGCCCTAACAGAAGGTGAAACTAATGGTTTGATAGGTGAGTTTCCACTTTCAACAACTACATGTTCTTCAGTCAAAACCAAGCTCCCCTGTCGACAAACGTAAGGTCGTGAGTGATATCCCAATCATAATCAACAGTAGTCAAAGGAGACGAAAGAGTAGGCGATCTGGTGTCTGGTGGAGAGGCGAATGGGAACTCAGTTTCTCGGAACACAACATCACGCGATATGAAGAATTCATGTTTATCGAGATCATAAACTCTCCATTCTTTTTTGAGCATATGGATAGCCAACAAACAAGGATTGTCTACTTCTCTTACTAAACTTATCCTTGTCACGAGCTCTATGGTGAACGAAACACAGACTGCAAAAGACTCGGAGCTGAGAACAACTAGGCTTAGCGTTGTACAGAACTTCGTAAGGAGACCGATGGTAAAGAACTGCTGAAGGAGTTCGGTTAATCAAATAAGCAGTAGTCATGATTGCCTCAACCCAAAATTTGATTGGAAGATTTGATACGCCCTGGATCGAGCACCGTCCTGTTTGGTTCATGGACACGGCCCAAGGTGGCGTTCTTGTTTACCAGCTCGACCAAACCGAGGTTTTCATGTCGAATCATGCCAGTCCTACTGCCCGTGTCATTCCATCTGATCATTCCGTCCATGCTGATCATAATTTCCCTTTGGATCATGCTGATCAGACCGTCCGTACTGACCCATCCGATCACCGCGACCGTCCTGCTCCTTACCGCGAAGGAACCACTTGGTTCAGACGAACCTGGACGTTAGCCGAAGAGTCTCTTTGACCAGATCTGAGATCCAAGAGTTTTAATACATTGTCTTTAAATTTCTCATCCAGATTCGATTTACTAGTTTGTCTTTAATACATTCTTAAGTCTTTTTCTATTCCTCAAGTAGTATAAATATGTAAACACTTCTCATAATAAAATCATTCCACTTTCTTTCAACTTTTGAGTCTTTACTCTTTGTTCTTTGTTTAGAACACTTCTTAGTTTATTTAGTGTAGTTGGCTCCAAACAAACACCTCTTTCTTGTTGGACCGGTGAGTCATATCTGGCAACAGATTGAGTTTGCTTCCTTGTCGGACCTGTGACTCATATCAGGCGACAATCAAGCACCCTTGGCAGTATCAGTCGTCATTCCGCACCTCTTGTGTCGTCATTCATCCCATCAGTTCTCCTTCCTTTCGGATCGAGTCCATATCTTTCCTTACCGGTCGAGTGTTCGTTCCTTAGGGCGCATCAAGTGGTATCAGAGCCACTCTTCCGGTATTGTCTCTTCATCTTCTCATCTTCCATTTCATAAACACTTCTTCTTCTTCTTTCTATCTTAAATCCCGGCCCCTCATTACCATCCACTAGAAAAATTATAAAAATAAAAAAAAGAAAGATCTATGATTCAAAAAAAAAAAAAGAGATTTCAAAGAGATTGATTTGTGGATTGGTGGTAGAAGAGAAAGCCTGCTGGCTGAGGAGAAATCCAGCTTTTGAGGTGGTTAAAACGGACTTCAAAACCAAAGTTCTCTCTTTTCTATCTATCTTACAAAAAAAAAAATATATATATATATATATTTTTGTTTGCTTGGATATACCCTTTGGGATTCCTTGATCTGTTCTCATAGAACATTGAGAATAAGCTTGTGTGATTACCATAAAATCTGAGAGAAACACTTGAGTGGGTGAGATTAAACACTTAAGAGTGTGAGGTTTTAATTCCTAACTTTTGTGTTGAGATTTTCAGGTTATAATGTTTGGTCTTCAAAGGAAAAGTAGCAAGGAGAAACCCCCACGACAAACTGTCTCTCAATTTCCATTTAAATATTCTTTGAATAATTTTGATGAGTTTGTTAGTGTGCAGGAAAGACCAGACATAATGAGCAAAATGACCAGAGATGTGGCTGATCCAAAAAGGCGATTACTTCAGTTTGATGTCCAAGAAATCTGTGACAACTTTGAGAAGGGAATTATGAAAGCGCTCAAAGACATCAGCAAGAGCCATAAGAAGAGCACATCCACACGTGCACCTGTAGCTGAACCATCATTGTTCATCAGTGAAAAACCTAAAGGTAAATCTGAAACCCATGTTGAAGAGTATAAATATTTTTCAGATTCTTTACCCATCTTTGATGAATCTGATGAAGAGCCAATTGAAAGCTTGTTTTCTTGTGAGAAAAATTGTGATCTTCCTTCTCTTGAATCTGAGTTTATGAATGATAATGAACAGACTATTGTAGAACTAACCGTTTTGCAACCGGAGCATCTGAGTAGTCTTGTTTTGTCTCCACAGGTTTTTGAGGAAGAGCCACTAGATTTACCACATCAAGGACCACATCTTGACACTAGGATATCTTTTGATGAATATATAGATCATATCTTTGATGAGGAGGACGAACCTGGTCCAGTCTTTGATGAAGAAGCAACAAACATCACATCCACGCTATGGAGAGCCATCTTTGCTTTGATCCCGGCACAACTCCTGCCCCTTTGTCTTTTGAACTTCAAGAGCACTTGTTTGTTTTGAGTCTCCAGGAAATAGAGGTTCAGCTTCTGAGAAATGAAAGCTTTGACCGTGCCCAACAGCCTGAGATTTGGAGAAGCTTTGTGGTCCAAACCGGTTACCTTGGAGATGCCAACGACAGGGGTTCAGTGCAAAAATGATATCTCAACATTCCGAAGGTATTTTGTCATGAATCCAATTACCTAGAAAGCCAACTCACCAAGGATTCACTGAGGCTTAGAATCACTTGAAAAGCTTCACGGAGGAAGCAGTTATGAATTTTCCAAACCGGAGGTTCTTCAGTCTGTTTATCCGCGAGTACCAAACTTCTAATGGAGATTCAAGCCCAAGAAAGAAGCGGCCTGAGCCAAAAACCGATCCTCCATGAACCAAAGATGGAAGCAAGCAGAGGAGGACGACACAACACTTGTGTTCTTGGAACATGGAACTGGAAATACTTGAGGAAAACAATTTCAAAACTCCAAGGAAGTTTCTCTCCAAATTTATCCTTCAATGAATTTTACTTGTTTTTAAAATTCTTTTTGTCTGATTCGTTTTCTTTTGATTCAGGTAAAATGGATTTGAGAACAAATCCTTTTGAAGAGGGAGAGTATGATACGTCCTGGATCGAGCACCGTCCTGTTTGGTTCATGGACACGGCCCAAGGTGGCGTTCTTGTTTACCAGCTCGACCAAACCGAGGTTTTCATGTCGGATCATGCCAGTCCTGCATCCCGTGCCATTCCATCTGATCATTCTATCCATGCTGATCATAATTTCCCTATCGTGCTGATCAGACCATCCGTACTGACCCATCCGATCACCGCGACCGTCCTGCTCCTTACCGCGAAGGAACCACTTGGTTCAGACGAACCTGGACGTTAGCCGAAGAGTCTCTTTGACCAGATCTGAGATCCAAGAGTTTTAATACATTGTCTTTAAATTTCTCCTCCAGATTCGATTTACTAAGTTTGTCTTTAATACATTCTTAAGTATTTTTCTATTCCTCAAGTAGTATAAATATGTAAACACTTCTTATAATAAAATCATTCCATTTTCTTTCAACATTTGAGTCTTTACTCTTTGTTCTTTGTTTAGAACACTTCTTAGTTTCTTTGGTGTGGTTAGCTCCAAACAAACGCCTCTTTCTTGTTGGACCGGTGTTTCATATCCGGCAACAGATTGAGTTTGCTTCCTTGTCGGACCTGTGAGTCATATCAGGCGACAATCAAGCACCCTTGGCAGTATCAAGAGTCATTCCGCACTTCTTGTGTCGTCATTCATCCCATCAGTTCTCCTTCCTTTCGGATCGAGTCCATATCTTTCCTTACCGGTCGAGTGTTCGTTCCTTAGGGCGCATCAAGGTGGCCCTGAAAGAGTAATGATCGAGCAACGTTCAGTATGTGACGGTGTTCCCGTTCTACCCTTCCATTTTGTTGAGGTGTGGCTACACATGAAGTTTGGTGAATGATTCCATTCTCTCTAAAGTAACGAGATAAGCACATGAATTTGGTACCATTATCACTACGAACAGTTTACATCTTTGGAGAACTGTTTCGTAGTCATCTTGAAGAGGTTTTGAAGAACCGTCTTAACCTCTGATTTCTCTAGAAGTAAATATGTCCAGACTGCTCTGCAGAAATCATCAACAATAGTCAGAAGTAGACAGCCTCTGAGGATGAATAAGTTCGATATAGTCCCCAGACATCACAATGAATAAGCTCAAAACACTCTTTAGTTTTATTTAAACTTTCATAGAAAACTTCTCTAGTCTGCTTAGCTTCAAAACAAGTGTCAGAAAACGAAGGATGTCCAAGCCATTGGTGCCAAAGAAACTGATCAACTGATGTGTGCAACTTATCAGCGACTTGAACCCGTGCAGCCATAACATCTTTGAAGAAGTAAACCCCATCTCTCTCTTCACCTGCTCCAATCAGCGTCCTCGTGAAACGATCCTGTAAAACACACAAAGTATCAGTGAGAAGGGCGAATAAATTAGTTTGACGTAGAAGCTTGGCGACTGATATAAGCGAGCATTTTAGATTAGGAACAAATAACACGTTCAACAGAGTTATGTTATTGGACAAGTGTAACATGCCAGTATGAGATGCATATGATGTGTTCCCATCCGCAAACCCGAACGGACAAGGCGGAATACTCATGACATTCTCTAAGAACGACAGCTCTACCGTCATGTGGTGAGAGGCTCATGTGTCTAGAATGAGATCTCCATATTTCTTACCAGTGAGCTTGTCCGATGATTTGGTTTTCTCATTGATTATTTGGGTAGGCGCTCGCAGTTGTTCCTCGATGAAAGCTGGAATGGCGGATGAGTTGGACGACATTGCATGAGCATTATTAGCACGAGCTCCATTGTTTATGTTGCGGTCTGAGGAGGTAGACGAACCACTACCACGACCTCCTCTGTTGTCATTGCGAGTCGGTGGTGTTTCTTCCCACCAGTTCGGGAACCCAAACATCTGCCAACAGTTTACTTTCTCATGACCACGACGACCATAGTCAGCACGTTGAGGAACTCCTCGACGGTTTTGTCTGGAATTAGCTGACTCCGATGATTCCTTCTTTGCAACAAAACCAACAGCATTGCTCTGAGCTTCACGATCTTTAGCATAGTTGAGACGTTGTTCCTCGCGTACCACCTTTTCATATGCTTCTCTGAGATCAATCGAAGAATCAGTAGCAATTATGCCTTGACAGACACCACCGAACCTTGATTCATCGAGACCCATGATGAATTGATGAACATTTTCTTCTTCACGTTCTTTCTCATAATCAGCAGCCGCATTACATGTACAATCTGGGAGAGGTTTGTACATGTCATGCTCCTCCCATATCTTAGCTAGGCGACCAAAATAATCCATCACTGACTGCCCGTTCTGTTTACACCACGCGAGCTGTTGGGGTCAAAATCGGTTACAACGGAATCAATGTCATAAACTTCCCGGAAAATGTCCTCTTTGACAAAGAGATATAAAACTCCAAAGAAAAGAAACGCGGGAAAACCCTAAATCAAGTTTCGTATCAACTCCGAGAAGGATTCACATGATAAGTCTTCGAGAAAAGTTACTCCAGGCCTCAGACAAACGGATCCCAAACAACGAAAGAACCACAAAGCTCTATCGTCCAACTCGCCCATTCGGCGAGTTGTATCAATTAGCCTGCCTTCATCCTGTCCTCGTAGCTCTCTCCTTTGGGATTGGATCAAATCTGCTCTTGTTTCATCTCGATCGGAGTCACCATTGGAATTTTACTATTTAAAAACCGCAAGAACTCGTTTTCTCGAAAGAAGTTTGAATTGATCATATAAAAAGGCAACGGTTAACTAAACACCTCGAACTACCCCCACTATATGAGAAATTCAAACTTTCTTCGGAATCAACGTCGTTTCGGAAGCGCTCTTTTGATAAATTGTAAAAATGCTTAAGTCGGAAAACGGCCCGAAAGGGTCCAGCACGCGGCTAGAAGCACACTTATGATTTTATATGAAATTGAACCCAATCGTTATGACGGTTTATCTTCTATTCCGCAGGAGAAGATAAATGTGAAGTTCGGAAGATAAATGTGAAGTTTGGAAGATAAATGTGAAGTTTCCGAAGATAAACAGGAAGATCGAAGAAAAATGGAATACTTCCGCGAAACGATAAACTTGACCGAGGGCAGAAAGGGAAAGAGAAAACCGCCTCTAGTAGGAGTATATAAGAATGTCGAGGTTGAAGATGCAGAGGAAGGCAATTTTTCTACTCAGAGCAAAACTTAGCAATCAGAGCATTTAGGCAACTTTCCGTTTTTGTTATTAAACTGCAACTCAACTAGGTTTTCCGCAGGCTTAGGTTGCTAGAACTAGGGATCTCGCCGACAACTCTCCTGGCCAAGGCTCTTACCTTGTTGTAACGCTCATACGCAGATTCAGAATAAAACACTTCTTGTTCTCTTTTTGATTCTCATATTTTTCGTTTGTATTTTCGTGTTTCTGATTGCATGGCGTGTGGTTTAGCAGATATCTGGAACCTCTGGGAAATTTAGGGTTTCCTATCTTTCCTAAATCAACGGAAATAAACAGTGCAAATTTTGGTTCCCACACGAGCTATTCTTTAAGATGATTAATCCGAACCTTGTTACCAACCCAAAACCGTTTCTTCAGATTTTCCCACAGCTTGTGAGAATCAGGGATGAATGTAACTGTTGACGTAACTCGAGTTTCGATAGACGTATGAATCCAGCCAACAATCATATAATTTACTGATGACCAGAGCTCGAAGTTGGGATCACTGACAACTGGTTTTGGTATTTTTCCGTCAATAAACCCTAGCTTGTGTTTGGCTCTTAGTGCGTTAACCAGCTCCAGAGACCACTCATTGTAGTTTTAATCCGTAAAGATCACATAAGTGATTAAAGCTAATGGATTGTCGAACGCGAACAACGAGTATAGAGTAGGCATTTTGACGACATTCTCTCTTTGACTTGTAGAACTTTTAACAGCAGACGAATCTTCTCCGCCGACCATGACTTAAGACTTCTGT
The DNA here is from genome assembly GCF_000695525.1 of Brassica oleracea var. oleracea. Classification (NCBI taxonomy): domain Eukaryota; kingdom Viridiplantae; phylum Streptophyta; class Magnoliopsida; order Brassicales; family Brassicaceae; genus Brassica; species Brassica oleracea. Next base: position 2,160,940 of record NC_027754.1, on the reverse strand, counting down.
TCTTACCAAGAACAGGACATGAGGTAATACTTTTGACAAACAGTTGTTTTCGAACTTCGAAAAACAACAGGCTTTAGGTCTCAAAATTTTTATTGCTCTGATACCATGTGTGGGAACCGAAATTCACACCGTCGATTTCCGTAATCGGAGGAAAGTCAAGAAACCCTAACTTTCCCCGAGGTCCTGGATTCTTTGCGAGAGCTAACGATAAGTGACCAAATAAATGCGGAAAATATGAAAATATAACAAAACAAATTTATAGAAAAGGTAGATCTTATTTCGAATCCGCGTAAGAGCGTTGCGATCATTACAAGAGATTATAAAAGCTTCAGCCGCAAGAGCTGTCAGCGAATTACCTAGTTCTAGCGACCTAAAACCTTAAACCTAGTTGAGTCGCAGCTCGATAACAGAAGACATAAAAGATACGAAAATGGTTTTGATTGATTTCGGACTGAACCTTATGAAAGGCTGCCTACGTACCCCTTTCGAGGACAACCCGAACGTAGTTCAAGAGTGAACCAAGAGATCTAACTGCTTGTGCGCTTTCGTCTGGTAATCGGGTGTCAGTCATAGAAACAGAGCATGTCGAGAATAATGCCTCAAAGTTTCTAAGTGCCCAGAGTTCTTCCTTTGCCTCTCACCTAGGACTCTTTATATACTTTATCCTAGGTTGGTTTGCGCCTTTCCCCTTCTGCCCTTAAGCCGTCATAGCTCAAAAATGGAGATATTCCAATTTTCCGGATTTTCGTGATTATCTTCGGAGACTTCACATTTATCCGCGGAAATTTGACATTTATCTTCCTTACGAACCAAGCATAAACCGGCATAAGGTTTATGGGTATTTGGTTAAGAAATCGTAAGTGGGCTTCGAGTTGCGTTTTAGGTCTCTTTGGGCCGTCTTTGACTCGAAATGTTCATTACGGTTTCTTCGATAAAAACAAACTTCCCGCGGTTTTTATCACAATGTTTGACTGATGACTTCGAGTGATGAGAAACAAAGAATGGTTTAGCCATGGCCTACGGGAGATAGCATTAAAGAGTAGACGAGAATGCATGGATTCGTGTCGTACCGACGTTTTGGGAAAGTTCGGTCGCTACGTAGCGACCGAGCTTGGCTGGAGCTCAGTCGCTACGTAGCGACCGAGCTTGGCTTGTGCGTGGTCCGATGGCCTTACTTCAGCTTGTCCATGGCCGATTTGGATACGTGTCCGTTGCCTCCGGACAATCGGTATTTAGTGGTTCGATTGAGATTAGAACAAGATTTTAACGCAAGGCTCTTTGTGAAGATTATTTTTACGAAGAATAATTTTCGTAAAAACGTTCATGCTGATTTTTACGGGGACTTTCAGACATTGATTCCGTCGTGACCGATTTTGACCTCAACAGTTAGCCCCCCAGCTCGTTAGAACCATGAGCTTCTAGCGTGAAGTTCTAGCGAGTGGCTTGGCAAGTTAGGTAAGTTAGGCGGACTTAATGGTTGAAATGGTCCGTGCTAAATGGTCTTCTCGCTCTTCTTAAGAGTGGAACGCGATAAGATTGGGGATGCGTCTTATGACGACTGCCTACGTACCCTTGTTGAAGGGATCAAGCCTTTCGTAGTTCGTTTGATACTATGCCTAGAGATGTTAGAGACCAGTGTGCTGGGGTTAGGGAAAGACCTAGGGGGTGCAATGACTACTTCGACTTACGTTTCCTGTATCATTTTCGACCTGATTCCTTCCCTCTTTAAAGTCCGTGATATGTTCTCCACTTACGTGACTTGTATGGTAGGAATCGAGCATCTCTTCGAGGACAAGTTTTAAGTCTCCTGAAAGTGCTGACTAAAATTTTGGATTTTTTATATAGCGCTATTACCCTTGTGTCGGGGGTACGAGAGCTATCTCTATGAGATAACTAAGTCTGTTTAGGACGTTAAGAGTTTGTGGTGATCAGCAACAAACTTATCGGTAGATATTACCGTTTTTGAGTCTTCGCGAAGAATACGTGTTTGAGAAGATGTTAGTATGAATGCCTGTTTGGTCTTCAAAGAAGGTTACTTTATCGAGGAAGGTAATTTTGCCGAAAAATGGTTCTTCAGGTGTCTGCGACGTCTCGCAATGCTGAAGATTGATGGTTTGCTACATAACCATTGTGGAATCAGCTGTGGGATGACTGCCTTCTCGGATGTGACTGAGGAAAACGAAAGGCAGAAGCCAGCGAGCCGCAGGGCTAAAAAAAATGAGATCTATTAGATCATAATGCGAAGAGATAAAATTTAGATTGATCATCGAAAATCAGATCTTATAGCTTTGTGTTTGCTATACAAAATATACTTCTTCGTAAAACCTGTTTTACTTTGGAAAGTTTCTTCGTAAGACTTGATCTGATTGTACGAAGGATTTTTCGCGTAAGTAATGGGGACCGGTTTTACGAAGGTTGTAAATCGGTGATATGTATACATATGTCAAAGTAGCTATGTTTCTGCGGGTTTTACGAGAAACATTTCTGCTGTGATTTCGATCTTAGGTGAAAGTTGCTTGGAGTTACTCATGGAGTGTTACCAAAGTTTATTTCGTTACGATCTAGTCGCAGAACGTTTTTAATAGGTTTTTTGAGAGGATTCTCATGACACATTCCTTTCTGGAACGAATTGGTCAACCAGAGGTAGGCCTAGCCAACGATCGGGAAGAAAGTGTTCCCTTTAATGTGCACGATGCTACATCTATTTTCGAGTTTTCTTCATCGCAAATGTTTTCATGCTTTTCCGCGACTCACTTGGTACAACGGAAACTGAAAGAAATGCTTTGGTGCTTGAAGATTTCTCGTAGAAATTTTTAAACGAAACTGGCTTTATAAAGCTGGAAAGGGCTTCAAGATTTTGGCTAATCGTCGAGTTTCAGTTTGATATTGGTACAGGTTTTCTACACGCATGATTGCGACAAGAAATTCTGTATAGTCTTTGAGATTATGTGCGTGATCGTCTGGATATGTTGCTAGCGTTTAGACGAATTTTAGATTGTCGTTTGCCCACTTGGGACGATTCTCTTTGACGAAAGCGTTTTCTTGATGTTTTACAAGAGTTTTTGAAGTTTGGGAGTATACGAGTATAGTATACCTACCTACTCCCCCTTTTATTTACGAAAGAAAACGGTTGAACCGATACTTTGAAGGGTTGTGTATGTTTCTTCTTCCGAGGTTTGGAATGATCGATAATCCAGGTCGATTTAAAGACGATGTTGGGACTGTGATTTGGTTGTTTCCAGGTTGACGACTTGGAATATGTCGGTTTTAAGAAAATCGCTAGAAACGAATCGGTTTTAAGACGACGTTCGTGTCTCTAGTTTTTTCTCTGTTTAGGAAGCGAGCTGGATATGTCTGGCGATCGTTTCTCGATTTTCAGAGAGTTTAAGTCAGTTTGCAATATCTGGCTGAACAGTTATGGAACGATATATCGAGACAGGAAAAATTGCCTAAGACTTAGTTCACTATACTATCCACCTAGGTTTTAAGTTCCCTAAAGTTCTATGGCAGTCTCAACGGCGTTTTTATTTCTTAGTAATTTCCTACGAAAATTCCAGGTTTGAAAAAATTTTAAATCGGAAATACCTTAGTTCTCTTGAAGATTCGGGATAGCCTTTTCGTGTTTGTCTGCCCACTTCGAATAGCAAGAATCTTGATTCTTCCTCTACTTCTCTGCTTTCCTGGCCGCGTTTTAGGCTGCTGCCAATATTGCGGTTTTCGTGATCCATGTTTCAATCTTAGTATTATTGGATTTAGGAAAATGAATAAGCATCTCGTCGAAAACTTTTTAGCGTTTAGGAATAGCCAGGGACGATCGATAGATGCCAAGGATGATCAGGAAGACTCGCCAGGTGATGAGGGTTTGGCCACAGATCAAGGCGCGAGAGGAAGGATGGTGAGACCGTGGAGAGAGGCGGATGGGCGAATTTTTATTATCGGATTTCGCTCCATCTCTTTCCTTATCTGAGAGTCTTTTTCTACGATTGTTGTTAGATTTTCGAAGATTGTCATATGTTGCCAATTTTAGTTTTACGAAAGTTTTTCCGAAAAATAATATCGAGTTTAATTTTACGACAATTATTCCGAAAAATGTTATCGATTTTAATTTTACGAAAGTTGTTTCATAGAATGTTGCCGAGCTTAATTTTTTCAAAGGTTATTTCACAAGATGTTGTTCGAGCATAATTTTTATGAGATTTGTTAATTATTGCAACCAAACTTAATCAGAAGTTTTTCTCTTATCCGTGGGATTGATCCGTGGAAGTTTCGAGTAGTTTTTTCCGAAGTAAGATTTAGGCGACAAACATCGACAACTTGCGGAATTTGTTACTATGGAAGTGATACTTAAATTCTTACGAAATCTTAGGCTTTAGAAAACGTATTAGCGGTGGGGATACGATCTCCCGTTTTGCTTTATTTAGTCTTCGTCAGCCGTTTTAGGTTTCGAGTGATTCTATAGAAATCAACTTCGTTTCTCTGAAAGTTATTTGGAAGAAGTACAACCGCGGGGGTTTCGTAACCTATTTGCTACGCTTCCTTTTTCTACGATTAATCTAGGGTTTTCCCGAAAGATATCCGGAAGAAGTACAGCGGCGAGTTATGTACCCGATTTGCTGTGCTTCCTTTTCTGAGATTTCTCCAACTCGGTAATAAGAAGAACTTTACGGGGTTGGATAGATTTTATTGTTGCCCTTTGTGTTTACAGGGAGAAATCATGAGCCCGTTTTAGTGCTCTTCCTATGGCGGAAGGTCGCGACTAAGTTTTCGATTTTTTTGAACACTACGGCGTTTCCGTAAGCGTTTGCCATAGGAGCAGTCAGTGCTGCGAGTTTGTCTTTCATATATCCAGGCATCGTTTCGATCAATTCGGGTGTCAGTCATAGAAACAGAGCATGTCGAGAATAATGCCTCAAAATATCTAAGTGCCCAGAGTTCTTCCTTTGCCTCTCACCTAGAACTCCTTATATACTTTCTCTTAGGTCGGTTTGCGCCTTTCCCCTCCGGCCCTTAAGCCGTCATAGCTAAAAAATGGAGATATTTCAATTTTTCCAATCTTCGTGATTATCTTCGGAAACTTCACATTTATCCGCAGAAACTTGACATTTATCTTGCCTTACGAACAGAGCATAACCCGTCATAAGGCTTATGGGTTTTCGGTTAGGAAATCGTAAGTGGGCTTCGAGTTGCGTTTTAGGTCTCCTTCGGCCGTCTTTCACTCGAAACGTTTATTACGGTTTCTTCGATAAAAACAAACTTCCCGCGGTTTTTATCAAA
>NC_027754.1:2151312-2155427 GCF_000695525.1 Brassica oleracea var. oleracea | reverse complement strand
CCGAGCTTGGCTTGAGCTCGGTCGCTACATAGCGACCGAGCTTGGCTGGAGTTTGGTCGCTACGTAGCGACCGTGCTTGGCTTGAGCTCGGTCGCTACATAGCGACCGAGCTTGGCTGGAGTTTGGTCGCTACGTAGCGACCGAGCTTGGCTTGAGCTCGGTCGCTACATAGCGACCGAGCTTGGCTGGAGTTTGGTCGCTACGTAGCGACCGAGCTTGCGTGTGCGTGCTCGGTCGCTACGTAGCGACCGAGCCGTGTGCGTGCTTAGTCGCTACGTAGCGACCGAGCCGTGTGCGTGCTCGGTCTCAAGCTCGGTCGCTACGTAGCGACCGAGCTTGGCTTGTGTCGGTCTCAAGCTCGGTCGCTACGTAGCGACCGAGCTTGGCTTGTGCGTGGTGCGATGGCCATACTTGAGCTTGTCCGTGGCCGATTTGGATACGTATCCGTTGCATCCGGACAATCGGTATTTAGTGGTTCGATTGAGATTAGAACAAGATTTTACCGCAAGGCTCTTTGTGAAGATTCTTTTTACGAAGAATAATTTTCGTAAAAACGTTCATGCTGATTTTTACGGGGACTTTCAGTCATTGATTCCGTCGTGACCGATTTTGACCCCAACACCATGTAAAGTAGAGATGATATTGTAAAATTTGAACTTGTATTGACCTCATGAACATAGTCGAGAATATATACAACTTGTATAAGGTTGAAACCCTAACAGAAAAAGAATACTAACATATTTCCTAAGTAGGTAAATGTAAACACAAAAGTAATCCTTATATATGGGATTCCCTTTCCTAATACTGACTACAAAGAAATGAGAGAAACAACACCTCACATATCTGACAGCAAGTGACTGATTTTTCGAAGCTCCTTAAGTGCGGTTGTAGCGGTGGCTTGCCCCTTTTCGTTAAACTTTGTTTTATCAATGTTCCTTATCAGTCCTCCCTGCACCAGACCAGGTTCTTGTTTGAAAATCAACTCGATTACCTGAAAAAAAAAATCAGAAACAATCCTATACATCTTAGTGGCACCTTCAAAACTTTATATGTGAATTCTTTTACCAACTTTTATACACCAATTTTTTTTCTGTTGAAACACATGAATGATATAAGAACTGAGAAGTTACCTGAATGTGTTCGAGCATGGACTGTCCAAGGTTCTTCAGAGTCTTCATCAGATTGGAATCTGAGTCTCCATTACTAGGAGAAGATAAAGCTTGGGTATGGGACTTAGAATAACAACCCACTTGGTTCTCTTTATTCTCTTCACTGGAAAAACTGCGTTTACACTTCAAAAACCACTGGAATATTCCAGTTAAAAGCTTGTGCTCCTTGGTAATAATGCTCATAGATTCATCTGTGGAATCTTCTTCTTTAGATTGAGTTACTTGATACTCATTTCTTGAATGGGGAGATATAGGAAGAGGTGAATCTATACAAAGATTAATTGTTGGAACAATAAAAGCCCAATGGCTTTGATTATTAAGGTGAAAAATAAATGACTTAAGGCTTATATCATAAAGACCATTATTAGTCATGAGGAAGGGGAAAATGTCCCACATCGGGGAACACAAGAATCATAAAGCAGTTTAAATATGGTCTTGTGCTATGAGGTGTTAAACAGTTTGGAGAGAGAGGAAGGCTCCCCACGTGCGCCGCCGCCGTCCGGTCGGCTCGGCTTGGGCTTGGGTCTTGGGCCTTGGGCCCAATAAAATTATTTTTGGACCAAGTTAAGCTAAATGTTTTTACCCATTTAATACTCAAAAACAACATGATGTTTGCGTTTAAACAACAGAAGAAAATCTTGCGGAGAAAGTTTCTCAACTCTCCACTCCCGAGATTTCAGAGATTTCGCTAACGTGCTCCGCCAGTTACGAAATTCGAACTCTCATTTCTTCTTTAAATACCCGTCTCCTCTTCTTCATTATTGATTACTTTTCGTATCGAAACCAACAGCAAAAATCCCTTAGCGTAAGTCTTAAATCTGAGAGTGTTTCGTAGAGTTTACAGTTTGATAGGGCGATCACGAGTGAAGCGTGATTCGTCTGCCATGGTTGTATCCTAGGACACGGTATTCGTACTGTTCCGTCTCACTAACGGAGCGAATATCTAGAGTTAAGGAAAGAGATTATATCTCGACTCCATGTTCATTTGCTAATACGATTTCTTATCGTTCTTGTATTCGCTCTTTACAATCGTTTATTTCCTTAACATATCGCTTTTATTATATCGTTTATTTCAGTCCGGTTATCCGGCTTCAACAATCTTAACTCTAATTTCGCTTTCTTATTTAAAGCGTTTGATCGGATTGAAAAACGGTTTAGCAAGGATTTGTTAACGGTTTTTAGAACGATGTTTGTGATTTGCTCTGTAGTATTTTCGCGAAACGTTTCTTAATTATCTCATAAACGATTTGCATTTTGCTTTGTAGCACTACCGAAAAACATTTATCTATATACGATTCGAAGAAACCTTTTCTGGTTTCATTGAAACATGTTTGCGATTTGCTTTTTGCTTATCCGCGAAACGTTTCTTTGTTCTTTTGTAAACATGTTTGCAAATTGCTTTATAGCCTTTCCGCGAAACGTTTCCTATGTATTTCATAACGATTTGCGGATTACTTTCTAGCCTTATTGTGTAACGTTTTTTGATATACGATTCTTAAAAAAAAAGTATACGAATCGTTTCCATAACCGCTTCCTTAAGTGATTTTATGAAACACTCTAAGTCTATACAAAACGGTTTATGCGAACGCTTTTCTAAGCAAGTTTGCAAAACGTTTTTTCCAGACTAATATCGATATGATTTGGTTCAAACACCAAAAAAGACCATTGATTTTAAACTATAATTTTTTCTTTAAAATAATATGTTATTTGTTGAATGGAGTACTGATTCGTTTTCATGTTTTTCTCTACAGGAAAAACAATGACAAACGATAACAACATCCCCATTGACACCACGAATGTCATTCAGACTCCACTCAACGTTGCAGCAACTGATGAAAATGGTGTGACAACCGTTGGAACCAACACAGTGTCAACCGCTGCAGCAACAACAACAACTACCCTTCCAGTGGGTAATGCTGCTGATGAAACCACGCGCCGGAGCCTATTCGGTGCTGGTCTGTATCAGACGGGTTCAGTTCCAGGAAACACAACTGGTCCGGTGGCAGTTCAAACTCCTCAGTCTGTACCTAGCATGTTCACTCAAGGACTGATGCCAGACAAGTTTGATGGCAAAGGCTTCAAAAACGTGGCAGAAGAAGATGTTGTTCTTCCTCACAACACTCAAGCTGGACAAATTCATCCAGGAGGATAATCCCCTTGTCCCTTACGGGATTGATGATGTGCACACTCTCGCAAGTGTTGACATATGGGTGCATTCCGACTTTGTCTGCAAAGGATACATCTTGGGTCGCCTCATTGACCCATTGGACCGAGTCTACTGTGAGATTCCCACTTCGAAAGAGCTGTGGAGATCCCTGGACAAGAAGTACAGAGGTGAGGACGCTGGCTGCCAGAAGTATGTGGTCTCAAAGTTCCACGACTTCAAAATGGTGGATTCAAAACCCATCATGGATCAGGTGGAAGCGCTTCAGCTCATTTGCCATGAAATCGCTGCTGAAGGAATGTCCATCTGCGAGACATTCACAACTCTCAGCTTCATTGAAAAGCTCCCTCCGAGCTATGCGGATTTCAAGAACTACTTGAAGCACAAGAAGAAGAAGATGGGGCTCGAGGAGCTCATCATGAGGCTTCAGATGGAATCCAGAAACAGAACTGCTGACAAAGTCACTGCTAAGGAGCATAGTGTCAACATGGCTGAGCACAAATGGCTGAGCACAAAGGAAAAGGAAAGACACACGCCCATTCTCCTGCCAAGCCTTCCAAAACTTCTGCAGCCCTGAAGGCTTCTGGAAAAAATTTCAAGAACAAAGGCATTGAAATCAATGCAAATGTGGAGAAGTTCAAGGGGAAGTGTCACTACTGCGACAAAGTGGGACACAAGACTCAAATCTCTAGAAACACAAATGATTATAAGAACAATTTTTCTTATTAGCTTTAGAAACTACTCAAAACTAAAGCTCTCAATATGTTTCACTTAGATCATAT
>NC_027754.1:2147649-2148521 GCF_000695525.1 Brassica oleracea var. oleracea | reverse complement strand
GAATCAAGAAATGCATCTTTCTTCGAAAATATTTTTCCATATAAGGAAAAACAAGGTTCAAAACGAACTCGAGAAGAAAGAGACAATGACAAGAACTCAGGAACTGAGACAAACGTCGAAAATTTTATAAATGATATTTCAGAAAATGAAGAAAAAAATGAACCTCGAAGGAGCAAAAGAGCTCGAAAGGAAAAATCTTTTGGTGAAGATTTCTTATTGGCATTTTTAGTAGAAAATGTTGCAAAAACTTTGGCAGAAGCCATGGCTTCACTAGAAGCTCCATTTTGGAACGAAGCTGTCAGAAGTGAATTTGATTCTATCATGTAAAATTATACATGGTACATAACATATTTACCACCTGGCTGCAAAACATTAGGAAATAGATGGATAATGACACGAAAACCTGGTGGAAAATACAAATCTAGGCTTGTAATTCAAGGATTCCGACAAAAGGAAGGCTTTGACTATTTTGATACATATTCTCCAGTAACGAGAATAACATCAAATAGACTGATGATAGCAGTCACAGCCTTAAGAGACCTAGAAATCCATCAAATGGATGTAAAAACCGCTTTTTTAAATGGTGATTTAGAAGAGAAAATTTACATGAAACAACTTGAAGGTTTTGTCGTTCCCGGACAGGAAGACAAAGTATGCCGACTTGTAAAGTCACTTTATGGGCTTAAACAAGCTCCTAAACAATGGCACGAAAAATTTGACAATACAATGATGTCAAATGGTTTCAAAATAAATGAATGTGACAAATGCATATACTACAAAACAACCAAAAATGCGTATGTTTTGCTATGTCTATATATAGATGATATGCTCATTATTGGAAGCAATAAAGACATTATCAATCAAACAAAGAA
>NC_027754.1:2140753-2146509 GCF_000695525.1 Brassica oleracea var. oleracea | reverse complement strand
CAACTCAAACACAATGAATTTTTTCGCAAACACTCTCGATAAGTCTGTCTAGTCTAGTCAGGAGTAGAATAAGTTTAGTTTTTAGAGTCTATCGAATCTGCATTTAGTCTGCATATATTTAGAAGAGTCATTTCTGCTCATGTGGGGGATTGTTGGAACAATAAAAGCCCAATGACTTTGATTATTAAGGTGAAAAATAAATGACTTAAGGCTTATATCATAAAGCCCAATTGTGACAACCCGCCCCGTGGGAACTACCTGTCCCGTGGGCCCCAGGCTCACAGCGCTGCAGCGCACCGACCCCAACCCCTCCATTATGAGTTCTCTCTAACTCCATAATTAGGTTGTTGGTGAGCCTCGAACCCAGGACCTCACCCTTTAACAGCATTCCCACAGGACAAGCTGTCACCAATCACCAGATCAATTGGTGACAGCTTGTCCTGTGGGAATGCTGTTAAAGGGTGAGGTCCTGGGTTCGAGGCTCACCAACAACCTAATTATGGAGTTAGAGAGAACTCATAATGGAGGGGTTGGGGTCGGTGCGCTGCAGCGCTATGAGCCTGGAGCCCACGGGACAGGTAGTTCCCACGGGGCGGGTTGTCACACCAATATTAGTCATGAGAAAGGGGAAATTGTCCCACATCGGGGAACAAAAGAATCATAAAGCAGTTTAAATATGGTCTTGTGCTATGAGGTGTTAAACGGCTTGGAGAGAGAGGAACGCTCCCCACGCGCACGCCGCCGCCGCCGTCTGGCTGGCTCGGCTCGGGTCTTGGGTAGCCCAATAAGTTTCTTTTTGGACCAAGTTAAGCTCAACGGTTTTACCCATTTAATACTCAAAAAACAACATGATGTTTGCGTTTAAATGACATGTAGTTCGTCTTAAAACAACATGATGTTTATCTATTCGAAAAAGATCAGAACGAGTCAAACAGAAGAAAATCTTGCAGAGAAAGTTTCTCAACTCTCCACTCCCGAGATTTCAGAGATTTTGCTAACGTGCTCCGTCAGTTACGAAATTCGAACTCTCATTTCTTCTTTACATACCCGTCTCCTCTTCTTCATTATTGATTAATTTTCGTATCGAAACCAACAGCAAAAATCCCTTAGCGTAAGTCTTAAATCCGAGAGTGTTTCGTAGAGTTTACAGTTCGATAGGGCGATCATGAGTGAAGCGTGATTCGTCTGCCATGGTTTTATCCTGGGACTCGGTATTCGTACAGTTCCGTCTCACTAACGGAGCGAATATTTAGAGTTAAGGAAAAATATTATATCTTGACTCCATGTTCATTTGCGAATACGATTTCTTATCGTTCTTGTATTTGCTCTTTACAATCGTTTATTTCCTTAACATATCGATTTTATTATATCGTTTATTTCAGTCCGGTTATCCTGCTTCTACATCTACACATGTTTGTTGATCTGAACTTGTACTATAATCTCTGGCTTCATTCAGGACTGGTTGGTTCTAAGGAGACATGTGAGTTCTCTGCCCTTAGTGAATCTTCGCTATTATGGTTTTCCCCAGGAGACGAATTTGAGGCAGTACTGCTATCTGAATCGTTTTCAAGGTAGTTTGAATCTCTGACAAGACTAGTTGGGTCTGAGTAGACAGATGAACTCTCCTCACCACTTGTTACACTCTCTTCATCTACAGTGTGAAAACCCATACTGCCTTCCTCAGTTTCTTGAGTAGGACTCTTCTCCTTGCTTACAGTCACAGGACATTCAGTAGCTTCTTCGTTAGAAATGATCTTCTGAGAGATACCTTCAAGAACAGTTCGTCTCCTAAAACGTGATAGATCAGTCACTGCTCGGATAAGTTTAGTCACCTTCAACCACCTCTTTTTCTTCTGTGTAAAAGGACTCCTTTGCCTTTCTTCTTCCTCGGCTTTTCGCAACAGCCTCCACTTCTCCTCCCAATAGCTTTCAGGTGTTAAAAACAAAGGAGAGGTTGAGCCAGATGGAACACTTTTAGTTCTTGCAGGAACAGAACTTGACAGAGCTGATCTCACATCAACATCCAAACAAAACCTTGTAACCACTTCTTCTGTATAATTTTGTCGAGGTCAATCTCCTCAGGAAAATTCAATAGTCTCTGTAGACAGCATGTTGCATTCTCAGAAGAAAGCAATGAAGATCTTAAGTACAATATCATTGAAACAGCCATTCCTGAGAGTAAGGCTCCACGAGGAGAATCAAAGACCTTAAACATGTTGTTTCCGTTATGCTCATCATCATATGTAAACGTTTTTGTACTGTTATCAGCTAAGAAGATCTCATCCCACACTAACAAGAGACCCTGAAGCGAAAACTCTCTTCCAAACAAAACTCTCAACCAACGAAGACCAAAGTATTGAGTTTCAACACCAAGTTCAACTAGATGGCTGTGCAGAGATGAGTCAACAACAGCCAAGAGACGATAAAATGCAGTACACGCTTCAAGAACTGAAGGTAACCGGGTGTGAGATCCTTTGGCTGGAGAGTAACCAAAAAAGCTAGCCATGGCGACACAACCATTGGTCCCACTCATGAGTGCATTTCAGACAAGACACTCCCAAGTTCACCTTCTGCTCCGTAAGAGTCACACAACATCACAATGGACTGGACTTCATGATCAAGCTCATTGTTGGACATGAGCTTTGCCCCCAACAATGCCTATAAGATAATGGGCTTAGTCCATTTAAAAGGAGGTGACTAGGAAACCCTAGACCTCTTCCTTCTATAAATAAGGACTCACTCTTCCTTTGAGAAGGATCTTCTTAGCCACTTTTCCACCCTTTCTCAATTTCTAGAGAGAGAAACACCTCTCCACATGCTTTCATCTAAGCACTTGTGATCCTATCATTGTAGAACTACGATTGGCGCCCACCGTGGGGCATGGGGAAGTATCTTCGAAAAAAATTGAACTCGGAGTCCGTTTGGTCGTCACTCGACCGTTTGGTCGTCACTGGACAGTTTGGTCGTCACTTTGACCGTTCTGTCGTCGCATGAGCGTTCTGTCGTCGCTTGTCCGTTTGTCGCCCAAAAAAAAAAAAAAAGTGCTGGGACCTACCATATTTCATTTACTTGGTAGCAAACCAAGGCTTATAAAATGTTTTTACTCGGTCCATGCCGTTCAAATCATTATATCGAGGATTTTGATTCTTGAAATCTCTATGGTCCTACCATTATCGGCCAATCTTTTAACAAGAAGAGGCCCACATCGAGCCCAATACACCATGAAGGCCATCAAAGCGTGATATCACAAGCACTCGCTCGGCACCAGCTTCTCCGCCTCTCTCGTCATAGCAAGCTCAATAAGCTCAACAAGTCGTCATGGCCTTGACGACTTAAAGCTCTCTAACGGGTCTTTTTCTTTTCTTCAAGAAAGACACCCGAGATGCAGCGGTTCAACACCGAACGACAGTCTCGCGCTTTACTCGTCATGGCTGAAACAAGACCGTCAACTCCAACAATGGCGTCTCGTTGCTAACCTGAACTCTGTTTCTTAAAAAATGAAACAGAGCTTGTGATGTCTCAGCAACCTATCGCATGAATGCGACGAGGAAAAGAACTTGCTGATGGTCTTGAGAGAACAACGGAGACGAGACGCCTTAAAATCCGTTCAGATTCAAGTCGTGATTGTCTTGCCGACTTAAAGCTCTCCCGACGAGCACGCCGCGACCAGAACAAGCTCCTCAAGAGCTTAAAGCTCTTCTCACGCGACTCAGTTCGAAGTTCATCTCGTCTCATCCCGTCATCCGTCAGAGTCAGAATGGTATACGCCTTCAAACTCTCCACCGACACCAAGCGAGTATAAACTCTGCTCGAACTCGTGCCGAACAATAGTTTAAGCTCGAGCTTATTAAGTTACTCGGCTCAAGCTCATGCTGTTACTCCAACGCAGCGCCTACACACCAAGCCCTTCACAAAGCTTTTGTGTCGTTTTCATGACGCCAATCTTGAGCTTATGTACGCTCCCAAGCAGATTGTCACCGACTAGAGCTCCTGCCGACTAAAACCTCTTGCCAAACAAAATCTTATGACGACTAAAAGCTAATCCCAACGGTAACGATATCTCCAAAGCTCATCGTTTCGTCGCCTAAAGCTCACCAGCTCGCCAAAGAAAAGTTCGTCGTCTCACTTTACCGGTAGTCGGCTTGGGAGCAATCACAACGATTCAATGCCGAGAAGCAGCCTAGCCAACGTCACCTCCGTCACGTGCTTTACTCGGAACAGTTGATGCTCGGCACCAGGCTTGACCTCTAGCTTCATCACTTGTCACTGCTCAAAAGAGTGTCGCCAATTCCCAGCTCCGTCACTGTCGTCACAACTCTCGCTCCGTCGACTCAGCGGTTTGATTTGAGATCGCGAATTCATGATATATCATGGCTCTCGCAACACAGCACACGTTTCAAAAGAGTTACAGAGACATCTCATCGTCAAGACTCTCCTCGAGATCAAGCCGATACCAGATCTGTCTCTCGCCGCCGCCACCGACTAAAAGCCTTTGCCGACCAAAAGTTCACACATCAACAGCGAAGTTCCGTTCTCAGCAGCAGTCAGGATGAGAAATCGTTCATCCCTCGGCGGTCATCATCTTTCTATCTGTCGCAGGAAATTCATCGGCTCGTCGCACAAAGTTCTCCTCAACCATGGATTACAAAGACGTCTCCTCGTCAAGCCTTTCCTCGAGATCAAGTCTGAATGAGCTCTGTCGCTCGCCGCCAACTTCAAGCTCCGTTACTCGTCGCCGCAATCGTCTCGAGACACTCGACTACTCGCCATTTGGTCTCGACGACAAAATCATTCGGAGCAGTCATCACTCAAAACCCTTTTTGCCGACTTCGCAATGGCCGGCCACAGACTGCACCGCACATCTCCATAATCTTGAATCACTATAAATTCAAGCCACAGTTGACTTCATTTACAAGAAAGCGAAGAAGGAGAAGTCCAAACTGGGAAACTTGGTCGCCATTAAAGTGGGACACATGGAGAATTCTTATTTTATTAATGCTTCTTCGGCAAGTGTCTTTCAAAATGGCCGAGTGAAGTCTACATGGGCCGTACATTGTTTATCATGGCCCATATACCAGATTCACTAAAGAGACGTCTCCAAGAAAGAAACATGAGACAAGAATGCTCGAGCGTGTATTTCGAAGCTTCACTCTCATCAATTTGCTCGTCACAGCATCTCAGCTCTCCACAAAGCTTTTGTGTTGAATTCACCACACTGGTCTTCAGCTCATGCACGATCCTTATAAGCATATTGTCATCGACAGAATGCTTGTGCCGACTAAACGGTAAACGCCCAACGGAGACGACGTCTTAAAGCTCTCCACCAAGCGAGTACAAACTCTGCTCCAACTCATGCCGGACAAGCTCGGGTCACTTTCTCGCCATCCCGTCGAATTGTGATCTAACTATTTTTCTCGGCAACAAGAAATGATGTGTTGATCATATCACATCATGACTGCCGAGTAATGGAGCGTACCAAATAGTCATTTGAGCTGGAGAAAAAGACAAGATCATCACGTCTCAAAGTCAAACTCGTCGAGCGTCGTCTCCAATTCAATAGCTTGTAAAAGATGACACTTGCATCCGTTGCTTGTCACTTTTACTCGTCGCGAGTAAACGACAAGGTACGTCCGTTGCTTGTCATTTTTACTCGTCAAAAAATATATTTATTGCATTTCCGCTTTTGCCTGGGTATGTACGTCGAGGCACGAGTACAACTTGTCCTATTTTCGGCGTGAGATTACAATAAACTTGCC
>NC_027754.1:2110631-2140486 GCF_000695525.1 Brassica oleracea var. oleracea | reverse complement strand
CCCTAGCGAGAGTACAACTCGCGTAGGCATGAGTTCACTAGCCAACTTCCCAAGTAAAAGTACTACTCGCCTCTGTCTAGGTACGAGTTTAATAAACTTACCTTTCTCCAAGCACAGTTTACACTCAACTCGCCTAGTAAGAGTACATCTACTCTCTCTTTTTCGGGCATGAGTTACTGGCCGAGTTACTGCGTCTATGGATGAATTCATAGTAAACTCCCCTAGCGAGAGTACAACTCGCGTCCTAGGCATGAGTTCACTAGCCAACTCGCCTAGTAAAAGTACTCCTCGCCTCTATCTAGGCACGAGTTTAGTAAACTTGCCTTTCTTTAGGCACGAGTTTACACTCAACTCACCTAGTAAGAGTACATCTACTCTCCCTCGCTCAAGCACGAGTTACTGGCCGAGTTACTGCTTCTAGGGACGAGTTCATAGTAAACTTCCCTAGCAAGAGTACAACTCGTGCCCTAGGCATGAGTTTTCCAGTCAACTCGCCTAGTAAATGTACTACTCGCTTGGGACATCAAATGTAAAAGCACTGAGTCCATTTTCTTATAAACCCTCTTCGTAGAATTCATAGAGATCAATTTCATCTCTCAACACGAACTGGGAGGCTTACTGTTGGACATGGGTTTTGCCCCCAACAAGGCCTATAAGATAATGGGCTCAGTCCATTTAAAATGAGGTGACTAGGAAACCCTAGACCTCTTCCTTCTATAAATAAGGACTCACTCTTCCTTTGAGAAGGATCTTTTTAGCCACTTTTCCACCTTTTCTCTATTTCTAGAGAGAGAAACACCTCTCCACATGCTTTCATCTAAGCACTTGTGATCCTATCATTGTAGAACTACGATTGGCTTGATCCCCATTTGGGGTACGTAGGCATCCCTTCACCGGGTCCAGCCATAATCATTAAACCCCTTTTTACTCTCTTTAAAATGGCTCCACCTAGTTCTAATCCAACAAGAAGACTTCTCCTAATCCCACGGTCAAAATCTGTCTACCTCTCGCATTGCACCGATTTCGGGACAAACACTCATCTAGGGTTTTTATATTCTTTGAATATCCCTGGGACCTAATCTCATCATCGTCCATAGAGTCCACGAACTTATTGAAATCAAAAGTGTAACTGATGTCTTTTTCTTCGAAAGATAAACTATCAAACCTGTCGGTGAAATAATCTTCATAGTCGCACTTGAGAAAGACGCATGATATCAACATGAAGTACATAAAGGAGTGGTGCAAAGAGCTCGTGCATCCCTGAAAAAAAAAAAAAAAATAATAAGCAGATGATACATCAGAACACATGGCGTGAAATCATGTTTCTACATTATTTTCAATAAGACCATCTCCAACACTACTTCATTTTTATTCTAAACTAAGTTTGGAGTAACTTCTTCTTCAACCTTAATCTATTCAAGAAAAAACCTTAATCTATTTTTCATTTCGTAATGGAGTGAAAAAAAAGAGATTCTGAATAATGCATTTATTTAGATTGATTACTTTATTGTTCACTCCAAAATATTGTATTTGAGTAAAATTCAACTTTATTTTGAAAAGAAAAAAATAAAAATATATTGGAGATGTTTTAATCAGATAGATCATGATTGCTCTACTGAATGGTGTCTTATTTGCGTATGCCTTGACTTCTGTAGTAGAACTAAAGCAAGAAATGAAATTGATGACACATACCATTGACCAAGATACTGCAGGTCAGTGCAAGGAAGGCGAGAGACATGTACCTTGCCGATACCCATACTCAGGATGCTTAAGGCACCACAACAAGAGAATGCGTCTTACCATGCCTTGGCATCCAGGCGCTTGAAAATAACACCAGTGTTCTGGATATAACCTTGATAAGTCTTGGTCAAGTGTTTTTTCCAGCTCGGCGTTACGAAAAAACTGACCCCATGTGCTATCTGCCATATAGCAATGTTGAGTGGATTCATTTTTAACATGATTTAGTATACCTAGGAACACACATGCTTCATACGATATATATGAGTTCATTCAAATAGTTTTTTGATGAAATGGTGTTACAGCGGATGCGGAAACAAATGAATTAATAGATAAACAAAAAAAAAACAAATGGTATAGAAATTTAACTTGATTCACTAATTTAGTGACATTCAAATAAATGGATGCTGACCGTTACATTAGAATTATACAGTGTTCAATAATGGGTAGACTTTAGTTAAGCGTTTTATATGGAATTATTGATTAGATGGACGTCTAAACCGTTTTTGAACGTTTAAACCAATTCTTAGAACACAACATATTGTCTCAGACCACTTCCATCGGCAGCTCTAAAAAGGGGTTCCAAACAAAAGTAAAAAAAAATAAATAAATGAAAAAAGAGATAAAAACACAGAACAAGTGTTTAATGTGAGATTTTTAGAGCTGGTAAAAACCCCTTACTTGTCTCTTTGGTATTGGATAATCCATTTTATGTCTCTCTCCTTCATCGTCGACATACTAAAATCAATTTTTCTCTTCCTCCTCCAATCTCAATCGCTCCATCTTCTCTCTCCCTTCTGTTCTCGATCTTCTTCTTGGTAATCTCCTCCAATCTCAATCACTCCCGAGAGTGTTTGATTTCCTCGTCTGATTCGTTTGATTCCTTTGCTTTCCCCCACCTTCTTAGCCGTTCGTAGATCTCTGCAGCTACGATCGTTTCTCCTCTCGGACCGTCTTCTTCAACGCGATTGACTCTTTCGTTCTGGTAAGCTCGTTTTCTCTCTTGTTTTTTCTTCTCCGTTGACAGGCGATCTTTGATGTGATCGCAACGACGACGACGTCTGTTCGTGTTTGCTATATCATATTTTTCTGAAGATATTTTTTTAGTTTCTGTTTGATTCCTGCGATCTGTGTTTATGTGATAGCTAGAATTGCGTTCGATAGATCATGGCTTAGAGGCTAGATAGTTTGTATGTTCATGTTATCATTCTCCACTAGGTTTCCATATTGTTCTTGATTTGATTCGCGGAATCCATGTGTAGATTAGTTTTGATGCCTAAGACGTTATGATGAACAATAGAAGCTGATCATATTCTCACTCAATGACTATGTATCTTCTGTAACTATGATCTATTTGTGGCTTTAATTTTGATTGTGCTTCAGATTGGAATTATGTGATAAGCTTGTGTAAGCGAGAATCTGGTTGCTAGCTTCGACTTTGCAGCAAAAGCCTTATTTGTTTTACTGTACGAATCGAGTAATCAATTTGCTATGTTCTTTGTTTAGTATCTGAATTAGCAATGAAGGCAGGAGGATCAGGATTGAATCCGAACGCAGCAGCTTACGTACCACTCTACAAAAGAGAAGCTGATTCTGCAAAACCTGCTGCTGCTGCTGCCACACATGACGTTCAGCACCAACCCTATGGTTATGGAGTCCAAGGGAAGGGAAGTTTTCCAGGCTCTCACATGAGGGATGATGATTCGGAGATGGAGATGGAGTTCCTTTTGGCTTCATTCTCTGATTTGTCAGATGAGTCTATCCGTGATGTTTACTTGGCCAACAATGGTGATCTTGATGCAACTATCGAAATGCTCACTCAACTTGAGGTAAACCTATTTCACCAGTATCCATTTCACACTTAAATACACCAGAGTAGATTGTCCACAACGCTTTGTTTCATTGTGGAAAGAGAGAGAGTACATTTGTATAGATTTTGAATTTCAAATTTGGGTGTTGAGGATTGTGATTCTTTTTATCTATTCTTTTATTTTAAATAATTCTACTTAAAAAAAAAATTATTTAAGAACTCCTATAAGGTTTTCCCATTGAAGGAGGAAAAAATTATTTGCACTAACAACGTTTCTTAACTTCTCAAATCACCATATTAACTACTAATTTAATCATAAGAGCATATTAGAGGTTCTAATGGATGGACTTGCTCTGAAAATCCTAACTGTAATGTGTTTACAGGGTTATGTCCAATAAATGTGAATAAACTAAAAAGCGAGTTCCGTGGCTAACTAGTGATACAGAGTCAGATCAGATTCAAAACATATCAACAGAAGAGATGCTTGTAAACCAAGGAAACATAAACATAAGATAACCTGGATTTTTGGACAAGGGGTTATCGATGAAAAGAGTAGGGAGATCTCTGTCATCGTTGAGTATATGTGGATCCATTAAAAGTCTTCTTCTGAGAAGAGCATATCTACATGACAAGAACATATATTATTATGATCATTAACAATCATTCCTCTGGAATAAAATGGCGTTCTTCTTAAATATATATATTGAGAATTAGGGTTTATGAAGAAATTAACTACCCTCGGCGAGAATAACTCCGAGATTTAAACGCCACCGGATGCTTCTGAGATTGGCGAAACGATGATCTGACTCGTCTGCTCTACTCAAAACCACAGTTCCCAGCGACGAAACCATGGAGCCTAATCTATCAATTCCCTGGGCGAAGAAGTCTTTAAGAACCTGAAGAAACTCTCTCAACAGATCAATCAGTGAATTACACAGCTCGTATGATGATGGTGATTGGTGATGTTTCAAGATGGTAGTCAACTATATACTAACTTTTTTGGGCAAGTAAATATATTATTTTTATTTCCAATTTAGACACAAAAGTTGTTGAACCTAAATATAGGTAATAATTATTAATTTTTCCTATGTCAAAATAAATTAAATTAAATTAAAAATGAATCTTTTTGGAAAAAATAAATTAAAAGTTAATTTATATAATATTTTTAATAAATAAATGGGCTAAAAAGTAGAAACTAGTCCTCTCTTATTGATTTGCATTTGCACAAATGATCAAAACCAGATTTTATTGAATTAGACATTTGTATAAATTTTTCAAAACTCTATTTTATTAGAAAATTAAAAAAATATATCAGTCAATAAAATCTACTAGATAACATGGTATCAGAGACTGAACACACCATGTCCAACTGAACCGAAATCGATCCGGTCCATCAAAAGAAACCTGATCGATTTTAAACCGACCTTGACCTGAATTGTCTGACAGTCTGACTGGACTGAATCATAGATATTGGAGATTAATAGTTATAAGAACAATCATCACGAAAGAGGGTGCGAGAATATAAGCTTCCACATCGGAAATTTAACTGGGACATGAATATTACGTAAAAGGAGCTTTGATCCACATTTGGTGAGATTTGAAACATATTTATAGATAGAAATCAGTTAATAGTTGTTCATATATAGCGTATGAAGCATGTGTAACATGTTAAAAGAAATATCACCTTCATGGTCAAGAAAGAAAGAAAAGAAATATCACCTTCTGTGAATCCGAAAAAGGATTATAAACTGATTTTTTTTTTTACATTTCACTTTCTAGTAAAATAACATCTTATAGTTATAGAGTATTAAATTATCATTTTAAATGTTATAATATATTTTCAAGTACCTTCAAATTCTTTCAAATTCCTTTAAAATTTTGTAATAATAATTTGCAAAATCTACTCAAGTCGCAACCATATATCCTTGGATTTATTTTTGTAAATTATCTCAAATATCTAATCTAATAAGCTCCGGTTGTTTCTGGAAAATGTTTATTTACCATAGTAAACATATAAGTTCAGTTAATTTTTATTTCTGAGTAATTTTATTTAGTCCAAAACACTACAGACTCAATATATTTTAATGTTCTCATCCTAATGCATTTATGTCATGATGATTAGCCAAAGCTTCATTTCAGTTTTCTTTTCAGAAATTTACAGTTACTTAAAAAAATCAATGAACAATGAACCATATACAGCAAAAACTTCATAAACTAATAATGCTGAAACTATAGTATTTTTATTAATTATAGAACTATCAGTTTACAAAAGGTTCGCTTTTAGATATTTTAGAATATATTTTGTAAAATAAAAAATACTTGATTTTACTGTATATATATTCATTAATTTTATAGTTTTGATTTTAATATTGTTTTTGTTATATTATTTACTGTATGTGAGACATTTATTATAAAATTAAAAAAAAATCAAAGGTGTTCACTACAAGAAAACATATTTTTTACGAGGGAGATATTCCTTGTTAATTCGTCGTGAAACGGGTGTTACGACGAATTAACATCGAAAACCGTTTCGTTGTTAAACGTCCGTCGTAACGGAGGTTTTTTCGTAAAGACGTGGTAACGTTTACGAGGGAAGCTTTCCTCGAAAAACAGAAGGAAACATTTCGTCGTAAACGAGACGTAACACTTCGTTGTAAAGTACTCGTATTATTTCAATATAACTCTATGTAACATTTACGAGAATTTTACAATGCTTCCCATGTAAGCTCCATGTATACCTTGCTACGATGTTACGAGGATTTCGTTGTAAATTCCATGTAAAATTTACAACGAATTTACATCGTTTCTTACCATTTAATATTAAATTAAAATTAAAATATTATTTGATATTCGAAATTTTAAAAATTTTAAATATAAAGTGAAATCTGAAAATCAAAACATATTTTTAAAAACTATTTGAAATTTATGACATAATATTTAAATTCACAATACAAAACGAAACAAATAAAAAAGCTACTACATATTATCGAAGTAGTCGGTGGCGGTGCTCGGTTGAGAATGGTCTGGATCGGCATCTTCGGGATTCCGTATTGGCATCCCGAGAGCTGCTCGCCTCTCATTTAATGCTCTCTGCATAGTTGGGTTTCCCATCGCCATCACGTCCAGCAGATCTTCAAGAGAGTCTAAACGATCCTGTTGGCTATCCATCCGAGCTCTCATTTGAGAGTTCTCTTCATCCCGTCAGAACCTATGCCCACTATCCGTCCCTTCTTTCTAGGAGCCACCTATAAAAACATATTAATATAGTTAAATTTTATTAAATATTTAAATTTATTTAAATAAATTTATAAAGTTTTACCTCTTCGAAGATCCTGTCGACCTCTTCGGTGGTCAGTTTGACAGGTAATCCATCGAGAGACTGCTGGGTTAATTGCGTCTCCCCCTCTTCAACCCGAGAAGCCACTGCGTTGAAGAGTTTCTTGGATGCCGGATCAACAAAAATCTCGTCTGATGTGGCGTAGTCATCTTGAATAGATCAGACATAGACGGTAAGACTCACGTCTTCTCATACTACAAAAAAAAAATCAAATTAAATTAAATATTAATATTAAAATTAATTAAAGAATTCAAAATAAATATTAGAAACAAACTTACAGCTTCTAGACGGATTCCGGCGTGAGGCTTTTGTCTGGTTCTGTGAACCACACGCAAATGACCATCTTTGTCCTTCGTGCTTCGGGAAGCGGAGCACGAGTTGGCCTTACGGATCGAAGAGGGTAGCTTCCAAAAGGCGATGAGATCATCCCATACATCCTTCGTGAGCTCGGTGGGAGGCTTTCCGTCATAACCGTAGATCTCCCACTTGTCCTTCCAATCGGAGACAGTGTTGCAAAGGCGGGTATTTGCCTTTGCAACGAATTCCCCAGTGCCACCTTTGTTAAAATAAATATTTAATTAGATGTTTAAAAAAAATATATTACCGCAAAAAATTTAAACCAAGTCGTCTTAACGTGGTCTGGAGTCTTGCTCCAATTCGGGTAGGCTCCGTCGTAGTAGCCCTTGATCGTCGCCGACACGCTCCGGCCAACACGGTTGTTGGCCACAAACCTGAAAAGAGAATCTAATTGTTAAAAAAAATAATTTAAAATTTAATGTACTATAAAATACTAAGTTACCAATAAGTTCCCGGTGGTCTATGGGGATCCAAAACATCCAAGCCCTCCCATCCAGGCTGAGCGAGCAAATCTTCCACTGTATATCTCGCGTATGGGGTAGATGGAGGCACACACAAATCGGGATGAACTGCACCTGCTGGGACAGGCCGAGGTGCAGCGGCTGGAGGAGGAGGAGGTGGAGGCATATGAGGTGCAGGAGGAGGAGGACTCCAAGAAACTCTCTGGGATGTCTGAGAGTCCGGAACTGCCTCGGAAGATGATGGACCGGAAGAAGATGTCCCGACACCATCATAAAACATCTGAGAGTAAGTAGGTGCTGCTGGCTTTCTTCTTGGATCCATCTAGATTTTTTTTTTAAATTACAGTTAGTTTTATCAATAACGACATAATTTAAAAATATTATTCTGATACCTAACTAATCACCTAAACTAATTATCTATACTAACCACTTAAATTAATTACCTATACTAACCACTTAAACTAATTGCCTATACTAACCACCTAAAACTAAACAATTATTTTTAAAAAAAAATTAGAGAGAGGGAGAGGTTACCTTAGAGGAGTGGAGAGGGATTTGGGAGGAATGAACGAGCAAAGCTCGTTCTGAGGCGTCGCCTATATATAAGAAAAGGCATTTCTCGTGAAGTCATCGTAAAGTTATGAAGAAGTTACCAGGCCCGCGTTTTTTCATTTACGACGAAATTACCAGGCCCGCTTTTTTCATTTACGATGAAGTTACCAGGCCGGTGTTTTTAAAGTTACAACGAATTTACGTGGAAAATATACGACGAATTTACGTGGACCAGGTTATGAAGAATTTACCAGTCGCGTGTTTTTAATGTTGCAACGAATTTACGTAGAAAATTTACAATGAATTTACGTGGAAAATTTACGACGAATTTATGTGGACCAAGTTACGACGAATTTACTAGGCCCGTGTTTTTGTTTACGGCGACTTTACGAGTCTTAACCCTAAACCCTGAAACCAGAAAACCTAAACCCCAAAGTTATTTATCTTATGACATCATCTTCTTCTTTACATCTTCTTCCTCTTTATCCAACTTAAACCCTAAACTCCAAATTAAGTTTTTAAAACAAAAAAAAAAACATATTATATAAAACAATATGTTACACATACATTTAGGGGGGTGTATTCAGTTGAGAATTTTAGGTGATTTGTGTCAAAATGACAAATCCACTGTTATTGAAACATGAATTTTAAAAACTCATTTAAAATCCAGTGTTATTGAACTTGACATTTTATAAAGTACTCTGAAATCCACTGTTATTGAAAGTATTTTAAGTTGTGGAGTTTTAAAGTTTTCAAGTGATTTTAGAGTGTTTGGGTGGAGTTTCTTAGTTAAAAAAAATTAAAACTCAAATCTCATGGTTTTAGGTGATATTCTAGAGTGGTTTAACAAAAATTATTTTATTCTCTGCAATTCCTTAAAATCATCTAAAAACTCATTAAAAATCAAATCACCTCAAATTTTAGATTGAATACACCCCCCTTAAATGATAAAATGATAAAAAAATTATTTGATACACATACATTAAAATGAAAAAATGAAAAAATGAAAAAGAAAAACAACATTTGTTACATAGATTACATCATTCTGAATCGTTTTTGTTCTCATCAAGATCAGTGCAATGATCATCGTCGCTTCCATCGAACTCCTCTTCACGTGCTTCATCTGTCACATCTTCGGGAAGATCTTCATATTGTTTGTTTTCCGGATCGATCAGAAGGATTTTATTAAGTTGTTGATCATG
Organism: Brassica oleracea var. oleracea; assembly: GCF_000695525.1. Classification (NCBI taxonomy): domain Eukaryota; kingdom Viridiplantae; phylum Streptophyta; class Magnoliopsida; order Brassicales; family Brassicaceae; genus Brassica; species Brassica oleracea. Next base: position 2,131,030 of record NC_027754.1, on the reverse strand, counting down.
TACATCAACTTCATTGATAGCGTCTTCTTCTTGCAAAGGTGGTTCTTCTCCAGCAACAATTCATCCACGATGTGTAATTTTTATAACAGCTAACCAGTTTATCCCAGAACAGCGAAGACGAGGGTATGGAAGGAAGCTAACTTGCTCGGCTTGAGAAGCTAGGATGAAAGGCTCAAACTTGTTGTATCTTCTCCCATAATTGGCATCCACAACACCAAATTTGTTAACCCAAACATCTCGGTTCACAACGGGGTCGAACCATTCACATTTGAAGAGGACGCATTTTAGCTTCAATAACCTCGGAAATTCGACTTCAATAATCTTCTGCAAGATCCCGTAAAAGTCTGTTTCGCCTTTCACACATATTCCATAGTTACTTGTTGCCCGATGTCTCCCATACTCGTATGTGTGAAAGGTAAAACCTCGTGTGAAATACATAGGTGATGTGGTGACCTTTGCTACTGGACCTTGGACCAAATCGTGAAACCATACGGGGTAATATGGATCGTCATACTCAACCTACAAAAAGCATCACCGTTAAAATTATCTTATAGCATCACTGTTAAAATGATATATATATATACCTGTGATTTTAACCACTTGACAAAGTGCTTATCTTTCCGTGCGTCAACCTCAGTTGAGGATATTCCTGGTATTGCTTCTTCAACTTGAGATACAAACATGCTGTAAATAAAATGAATGCATTAGAGCATGTATAATTAACATTTTTCATATAATTAACACTCGCAAGAATATTTACCTCTCAAAGGAACGGATTATTGCATCCTCGCAGTTGAGCTAAATATAAGTGTGGGCACTATGCTTATCTTCTTCACATGACCACCATACTTCTTTCAGTTTACCACCAAACCGTCCAATTTGACAGAAAATGTCAGGAACACCATCAACTGCATATGATGTCGGTACTCCTCCATCATCATATCTTCTAGGAACTCTTTTTCTCTGACGAACAGTTGGAGCAAAGTAGTATGATGTTAAGTTAGATGTTTCTGCTGTCAAACTCCCAGCAACTATTGAACCTTCGACCTTTGCAAGGTTTCTTGCTTTTCCCTTCAAATGTTCCATGGAACACTCATACGGATACATCCATCCATTGTGAACAGGTCCACGAAGCAATGCTTCATACGGGAGGTGGACAACTAGATGCTCCATGAAGTCAAAAAATGATGGTGGAAATATCTTCCCCAGATTGCACAATATGATCAGAATGTTCTCATGAAGTTGTTCGATGACTTCTTCCTTGAACGTACGTGTGCTAAGATCTCTGAAGATTTTTGAACGTATATTGCAAAAGTAACCCAATTAATAACATTTCATAACATATGTACTTATATTATAAATTAATATTTACCTGCAATTGCTTCATGTGCATTTTTTGGAAGGAGCTCGGCAAAAGCAAATGGAAGTACTCGTTGCATAAATACATGAAAATCATGACTCTTCATTCCTGAGAACTTTTAACCTCGTTCAACACATCTTGACATATTAGAAACATAACCATCAGGGAACTTAACTTCTGATGCAACCTAGTCAAACAAAGTTGTTTTGGCTTCTGATGATAATCAAAAGATAGGAACATGAACGTTTCCATTGCTCTTGATATGTAACTCACTTCTTGAGCAAATATCCGGTAAGTCCATCCTTGACTTCTTGTTATTTTTTGTATTCCCAGGGACGTTCGGTATTGTATTCATGATGTTGTCAAAAAAGTTCTTCTCTATATGAATCACATCCAGGATGTGATGTAAAAGAAGATCCTTCCAGTAAGGCAACTCCCAATATATACTCTTCTTATGTCAATTGTGCGCCACACCGTACGCATCAAGCATATTTCCAGGAACATGCCAGTTTCCTCCACACTTAACTGTTTCCTGAACTGTGTAATAATCAATATCTGCTTCGATCTGTTGGCCGGTGAGATATGGAGGAGGACTGTCTCTGACAACTATTTTGTACCTAAACAATGTCTTATTTCTTCTGTATGGATGAGAAATGGGGAGAAAGCGACGATGACAATCAAACCAACAACTCTTCCTACCATTCTTCAGTTGAAACGCATCCGTCGATCCAAGACAATATCGACAAGATAATCTTCAATGTGTTGTCCAACCAGACAACATCCCATAAGCAGGAAAGTCACTTATCGTCGACAGCAGAACTGCTAGTATCGTAAAATTGTTTTTCAACGAACAATCATACGCCCTCACCCTGTCTGACCACAACTCCTTTAGCTCTTGTATCAATGGTTGAAGAAAAACATCGAGCGACCGTTTCGGATTCTTCGGCCCAGGGATTAATATGGTTTAGAATAGAAGTTCTTGTTCCATGCACATTTCCGGCGGTAGATTGTACGGCGTAAGAATGACTAGCCACAAAGAATATTGTCTCCTAGACATTCCGAATGGACTAAATCCATCGGTGCATAACCCAAGATAGACATTCCAAATATTTTTACTGAAATCTAGGTGTACCTTGTTGAAATGTTTCCACGCTCTTGCATCTGATGGATGAGCGACCTCGCCATCCGTCTGGACATGTTCGGCATGCCACCTCATCGATGCATCAGTTCTCTCAAATTGATATAACCTTTTCAACCTGTCTGTAATTGGTAGGTACCACATCCTTTGGTACGGTATCCTATTCCTCCCACGTCCTTGCGGTTTGAATCGTGGTTTCTTGTAGAATCGACACTCTTCTAGCTTCTCATTATCTTTCTAGTAGATCATGCATATGTCGATGCAAACATCTATCATCTCCGAAGGCAACCCAAGACTATAAACCAATTTCTAAATCTCATAATAAGATTCAGCAGACACGTTGTCTTCTGGAAAATACTCTTTAAACAACTCCGCCCATGCATCCATACAATTCTCAGGTAAATTATGATCCGTTTTAATATTCATCATCCTAGCTGCTAGAGACAATTTAGAGAGACCGTCTCTACAACCAGTGTAGATTGGTTGATTTGCAGCATCTAGCATTTCATAAAACATTTTTGCATCCAAATTAGGTTCTTCTACATTTCCAGTTCCATCAGCTATTGTTGCAGTTGTTTCTAAAAATGCATCAGTAATCATGTCTTGAATCCTATCATGATCTACCATCTGCTCCTCTTGATGGTAATTATATTCATTATGCAAATGATTCGGTTCTTCATTATTACCAGAATCCTCAAAATTATTATTACTACTACTAGCTTCATTTCCACCATAACCTTCTCCGTGTTGATACCAAATATAATATTGTGGTGTAAATCCCCGGTTTACTAAATGCTTCCATACAGTTTCACTACGTACAAATTTTGAATTCTTGCATTTCCGACAAGGACAAAACTTCTTACCGCTTTCTTGCGTGATCGGTGTAGAAGCCCGCCTCGCCTGGTACATGTCTCTAGCCCGCTCAAAAATTCAGTTGTCACTCTCCCTCTCGAATCTTTATGGGAATACATCCAACTCTGTAACTCGTAAATATTACCGCCATCCGTCATTTTTTTTTGGAATTTTTGGGGGGAAATTTTTTTTGTAGAATTTTTTTTGGGAATTTTTTTTTCCTCAGAATTTTGTTTCTTTGTTTTCGTTTGTGTGTTGTGAGAGAGTGAGTTGTGAGAAATGACATATATATAGAAAATATTTCGAGTTTGGTAGGTGAAGTATAACAAGGATTTTACTAGGAAATTTTACTAGGGTTTTACATCTCTCTTACATATGTTTTACAACGAGTTTACAACGAAATTAGACAATTCAAAGCGCATTGAATACACGTTTTCACCAATAAATAACGGTAACATGTGTCGTCGTAATATCCTCGTAAATTTACAATGGATATTGTTTGCCACATACTTTCGTCGTAAATTTACAAGGTATTTACGATGATACATTTTCCTTGTAATTTTACGTCTTCGTTACGACAAATTTCAATTTCTTCGTAACATCCTCGTAAACTACTTGTAAGTTTACGAGGAAAGATTTTCCTTGTAATTTTTCATCGTTATGGAAACGTTTTCTTGTAGTGGTTTTATGTATAATGCTATTAGATATCATTAAAATATTATAAATTTTTTAAAAGTAATAAATTTTATTGTGAATATAAAACAAACAGTACAATGCATTATTTATATTTATATAAACTTGTATCTATAATTATTAATTTATAATTTTAGTAAATTTGTATATTTTATGAGATTATCTAAACTATAATTTTATTAATTTGTATAATATTTTAAATAGACTTAATTTGAAACCAATGAAATTTATTAATTTATCAAATATCAATTTATAGAGTTTTGAGTTTGATTATTATAGGTCTATAAGCCCAATAAAAGCACATATCATGCAATTTTCCATGACATCCTCTTCATCTCTGACTCGACTCTTACATGGATCATATGAACAAACCTCCTTCCGCCTTTGTTCCTTTCTTTTATGCTCGTCTCTTCGTCGCTTCTTTCTTGTGTGAAAACCCCGTAGAAGCTGCAGATTCCTAGGAAGGTAAGTCTTTAAAATTCACCGATTTGACTTGCAAAAAAATAGTTGTCCAAACAAAAGACTTGCAAAAAATCAATTCTTTGGCATTGTGTTCTGAGCGCATCTTGCTGCCTGGTCAAAGACTGCTGGCATAATGATACCAGTACCTTCATCAAGTGTCAGCAAAACCATGAGGAACACGCTGAATCAAAGATTTTATGTGAGAAAAGCATATGTTAGAATGTGTTAGTTTATAACATCTTCATTCAAATCGCTAATAAAAACATTGGTTCAGGTTCTCTGGAACTTGCAGACAATACTCAAATTACCGAAGTGGCATCTTCTTCTGATGGAAATGACAGCTGCTCGTCACAATCCAGCTCTGAACTTACTTCAGGTTCCAGTAAAAATGGAGAAAATGAAGCTACAGGTTGCGATTCCTCAGATACAGACGGTAGTATCAGCCCTTTCAGACAGTGCAAAAGGTGTGATAAGGCAGGAATGTTGAAGTGAACTTGAAGTAGCTTGTAGTACAAGCTATCACTTTCCTATTGTGTTGTGGATTAGGAAAGTTAGTTATAAGTTGATAGTTATCTCTAAGAGTGGTTTCCTAATGAGTTTAGGAACTTAGTTTGATATATAAGGATATGCAAGAGTGTTGCATAACTTGTGAGTTGAGAGAGCTTTAGTTTTGAGTTATTTTCTAAAGCATTGAAAAGAGTTATAATAAGAGTTTGAGTTTAAGAGATTCTTGAGTTCATAATCGTTGAGTTACGGTTATAGTTTGATTCAATAATTGGTATCAGAGCTTATATGGAGCAGTCATGGGCGAGATTGTTGCGACATATATAGGTTCGAAGAACAATGGTTTTACATCGATACAGTGTCCATTACTCACTGACACAAATTATACGGTTTGGACCATGCGAATGAAGGCTGCATTAAAGGTTCACAAGGCATGAGAAGCCATAGAACCAGGGGAAGATGATGGAGAGAAGAACGATTTGGCGAAAGCATTTCTATTCCAATCCATACCGGAGTCATTGATATTGCAAGTAGGGAACCTTGAAACCACAAAAACCATTTGGGAGGCAATAAAAACACGATATGTGGGAGCTGATCGTGTGAAAGAAGCTCGTCTTCAAACCCTAATAGCTGACTTCGACCGTCTATAGATGAAAGAAACTGATTCAATCGACAGTTTTGTTGGGAGACTCTCCGAGTTATCTACAAAGTCAGCATCTCTGGGTTAGGATATTGGAGAACCAAAAATTGTCAAGAAATTTCTTAGCAGTCTACCTCGAAAGAAATATATACATATAATAGCAGCACTTGAACAAGTCCTTGATCTCAACAAAATAAGCTTTGAGGACATCGTGGGACGATTGAAAGCTTATGAAGAAAGAATCTGTGAAGATGAAGAAGAGAAAACTGAGGATCAAGGTCACAACAAGCTGATGTTTGCTAACGCAGACTTTCAGTCGAATCAAGAGAGGTACGACTCTGGAAGAGGTAGAGGAGGACGATATGGAAACAGAGGAAGAGGTTGAGGTCAAAGCGGTTATGGTTGAGAGAGAGGTGGAGGAGCTGGCCGGAAAACCGTGAGAGGGATAGACATGGCCGGCGGAGCAAGGCTGAGGGCCGGAAGAGATGGCCAGAAAAGAGATGATCGCCGGCGGATGGGATTGCTCAGGTGGAGAGAGTCTCGTGCTGATAACGTGTTAAGATTTGAGAGAAGATTTGTGAGAATGTGTTGTATATTTCTTATTGCTTACACCACTATATATAGTGGTTCATACAAGGTGGAGTCAAAGGGAGAATTGATTACAAAGATACTCTACATAATGACATGGTCAAACTCATAAAGACTAAGGTTGAATGGGTCTTCCATGTGGCTGGATGTAAACCCCCAATGGACTCTAGCCTTGAACTTGTATGGTTTAGGTTATGGACCATCCACTTCATGATTCATAACATACACAAATTTAAATTGCAAAGTACATGTATCTTAATCTAACGAATTGTTTGACTTAAAACAACTAAAAATATAAGACATGGTTATTTCTGGTCAAAATATTATATATATTTCAATCATATTTTAGTAATATCAATGATAGTTTATTTTAAGATTTATATGAATTTATTATCTATTAATTTATATATAAATTACAGATATGCAAATATACTATTTTTGTAAATATCAGCTTTGTAAAGCAAAAAAAAAATTATTTTAGCAAATAATATTCCTCAATTTGTTTTAGAAGACGTTATAGTATACTAAAGAAACAATGCAAACATATAGTTACCAAATGAATGATACAAAATTGTTCTGGTTTGGATGCAATAATCTGTGAGAATGTCTCTATAAAATTAAATGAAGAAGTCATAAAAGGTATCAATATTTATAATTTAATAGTTATCATTTAAAACTTAATACATTTGTTTTTGAAACTAAATTTTATAAAGAAAAATGCGTTAAACTAAACACAATTCCAGAACACAATTCCAGAATTTAGATCATTGCTGGTTCAGCGGGTACTAAATTAATATATCTTATTTAGACAAAGCTGTTTTTTTTTTACAAAAAGAAAAAAAAATATTTATCTGCCTATTATATATGTTTTCTAACCAAATAAGTAATTAACTATATCATAAAATGCAGAATCTTCGTCCAGGACACCACATAAAAGAAAACGAGGACGTCGGCTTCGTCCGCTTGGATCACGTGCAAAACCGAAAGGTGTGTCTTTATGTAAGATATACATTACATCCAACTAATAATGTTTTATTGGATACTACTCTAACTATGAATATTTTCAGTTCATCAAATAAATGATCGACCAACATTCAAACCAAAATATTATGACTGTAAGTTTTTATTGATTATGGTAACATAATTTTATCCATATTTATTCACAAACAGGTGGCTGTGATAAATGTGACTCCTATGGTACGAAACGTTACTCAATTACCTATATTTATCATTATATCCTCTTATACAAATTGTTTTTAAATGTATATTAGTCAAACAAAAAAATGCACGTAGCATGTGAAGGGTCATATTGCTATCGAAACGAACTTCAACACTGTCATGTCCCCGATCCTAGATAGGATCGTCCGGACGGACTGTGGCGCGAGGCAATGCACTGATCAGGTCATCTGGCCTTGAGACAAGCGTGCCATGGTCCAAATTGATGGTTAAGGACGTCAGACAGCTGAGACATAACCTGGATACGATGGAGACAAGTTGTTTAGTGCTGGACGAGGTCCGGGTCAAGCTCAATCAGCTCAAGAGAGTGTGGTATCAGCTCTCTCAGTGTTGTTCAGCTCACAGGAGCTGATGGACTAGCTCAATCAGCTGGGGACAGTTGGCAATCAGCTCACCTCAGCTTGACGGAGTGTTCCGGTCCGGACCAGTGTGGCCGGGTCTAAGCGGTTACCGAGCCGTCCCGATGGTCCGTGTGGGACGAAGAGTCCAGGTGCGATCTTGGCTGAACCAGGCAATGAGACAAAGGCCTGGGGGAGTTGGTTTCCGTGTGGGAACTGCCAGGGGAGCAGTTGGGGCGGTTATGGGAGCGGTTCTGAGCGGTTTTGGGCGAAATGGTACAAGGGGACAAATTGCATCTCCTTGGCCAATCCTTTGTAACCGATCGGCCAGAGCAGTTACCGGTCCCTCTCTCTATAAATACAGACCCTTGGGGTCGATTTTGGGCATCATTTTTCCTAGGGAAAGCCCTGAAGAAATCGTGAGACAAAAGAAAAAGAGAGTGGTCGGCAACTTGAAGAGCAACTGTGTGTGGTGGTGCTTGATCTGATCTGACCAAACCGTGACCGTGTGAAGCAGGATGGATACCAGACAGAAAGAGAAGGAGAAGGAGAAGGAGAAGGACTTGGCGCCTGGAGAACGGACTCCTAAGGTTAGTGGTGTGGTTCGCAAACCATTGGACATAGCCGGCGGTTGATCCGACCGAGTCTATGGTCCGATCTGTTTTGTTGGTTACACCCATTCCCACTTTCTGATTACTTAAACTTATACTCTGGAAAATTATGGTTTAGTCTGTGGGTTCAGATTTGATGGAACTGATCCAAGGCCTTGGCCGGTTCAGGAATGTAGCCCTCGGCCTTAGCCGGGCGGTTCATGATCAGGATCCATATGATCGGGGTCGATTCTTTGGATTTTGATTATGGGAATCTCTTAGTTGGGATTTATCATGAGTTTTAGTGAATTTTATTTAGTTTTTGGAACACTTTTGAAATCGGCCAGATTAGGGCTTGATGTGTAGTTTGATGATTAGTTATGGAACCAGCCATGCAATGATAGATCCTTGTGTTAGGTTATCTGATCATATGCTTGTGTGTTGTGTTTGTGGTTCAAGGTACATACTTGGACCGTGGTAAAGGAAAGAAACTGTGAGGACTCCAGCCGTGGGAACATGTGTGGTGATTGGGTCATTGTTGATAGATGTGAAATACTGATAACCTATTGTGCTTGTTGTGAACTTATGATAGCCTAGTGTGCAACTTATGTATTAAGAACGAATGGATGTTGTATGGATCTTGTTTAAGTATCTATAAAAATAACAATTTGCTTTACTTGAATCTGATTGTCTAATTATGATTGAATGAACCTCAGAACTCTGAAAAATACTTAGAAAAATATTACATATGAAATCGGAAGTAAAGGGATCGAACTGAATTAAATGATTAAGTAAGCCGTGGTCTGGTTGGATTGAGGAATCCATGATCGGGTCTTACAAGTTGGTATCAGAGCTGATTGATTCAAAGATTTGTTTGGGTTATTGGGATCACCACACATTCGGCTGTTGAGACTCACGGTAAGGGGGTTGTTTTTCCCTTTTTGTTGAATGCTTGGTTGCATAATAATAGGATTGGATTGAGGTTTTGGATTCTGGTATGAACTAACCTTTGTTTGTGTTATGATCCTAAGGGTACTAAGCGGAAGTCTAAGAAGGGAAAGGAGGCTACTGGAGCATCCGGGAATGTTGAGGCTGAGAGAGTCGATCCGACTCAGGTGTTGCCTACTCAGGTGTTGCTGACCCCGATGGGTCCGGTCAACAATGAAACCGGATTGCCGCAGGGACCAATCCTTCCGACTGAGTCTAACAGTTAAGAGGCAGGTGATCAACGTGATCAGAACCAGGACCAGGAAGCTGAAACTTCCCGTACTGATGAACGGGTTGGTCTTAACATGGCCGGTGGTGCTGAGAATGTTGAGACTGGTCCGGAAAGAGAAGTGGCCAAGCCTTCCATGAGGGAGGTGTTGGAGACTTTGAAGCTCATGGGAGCACACATGGTGACGCTGACCCAGGCGTTCACACCTTTGGTGAATTCATCTGTGGATCAGGTTACTCCTCCAGTTCGTGTGGCTCCTCGGGCTGCTGGTGAACGTTTGAGAACAGTAGCTGAGGTGGTAGAGCTCGACCCACCGGACCGGGTGGTGCGCAAGGTTGATTACCTGAAGGTTTTGGAGCACATCTCCAAATTGGGAACCAAACACTTTGCTGGAAGTGTTGATCCTATTGAGGCTGATGAGTGGAGGAGCAGGTTGGTACGCAACTTTAGCTGAACTCGTTGCCCTGAGTACAGGAAGGACATAGCCGTCCATTTCCTGGAAGGTGACGTACACAATTGGTGGTTGGTGCTGGACAAGCGTACCAGCGCCAACGGCACCATTGAGCGTTTTGCTGACTTTGAGGTTTAGTTCAACCATAAGTACTTTCCTGCTGAGGCGTGGGATCATTTGGAGTCAAAGTTCTTGGACTTGACTCAAGGCCGCAAGACAGTTCGTGAGTATGAGGAATTCAACCGGCTCAGAAGGTATGTGGGAAAGGAGTTGGAGGATGAAGCGGTTCAGGTCCATAGGTTTATCCGTGGCTTGAAGGCCGACCTTAGGACCTACTGCTCGGTCTGCACCTTCCATACTATGTCTGAACTGGTGGAGAGGATGGCAATCCTTGAGGCTAACCTTGCTGAGGAAGTCTAGGAGTCATGCCACGTCTGGTGAATCTGGTGGATCCAGAGGCGACCGTAAAAGGAAGAGGGACGCGGCCGAGGAGGGTAAAACCTCAAGTGGTAGGCCTGAGTGTCCCAAGTGTGGTAGACGCCATGGAGGCGAGTGCTGGAGAGCCATGGGTGCTTGTACTCGTTGTGGCAAGATGGATCATGCGGCTCGGGACTGTCCGGGACCGGTCCAGAGTTGGGAACATGGCTCGGGTGGTGGTGGATCTTGCCACTGTCACGGCTGTGCCAAGGCAGGACATCTCCGTAGGGATTGTCCCAAGTCACAGGGTTGACAGGACAAGAACCGTGGAGAGGCAAACAAGTCGAGCCAGAACCGGGGTCATTCCTCCACACCAAGAGTGTACGAGCTGTCTAAGGACGCGGACGAGGCTGAACCGTTCAAGGCTATCACTTGTAAAACCTCTTGATTTATCTTTTCAATTCAATAGCATTGCATGGTATGGAATCTAGGATGGATAGATACCTGGACTAGGACCTTGATAAAGGCCTTGAGTAATGTTATGGAACTTAGAACGGTTAGATGCTTTGAGTGACCTTGAATAGGGCCTTAAGTGTTGATGAATAGATACTTTGAATGGACCTTGTGTAGGGACCTTGAGTATTGGTGGTGTGGAAACGCATGTACTTTTCGACAGTGGAGCTACACATAGTTTTATGAGCCCAGGGATGATCGGAAAGGGTTTGTTCCGGATAGGAACTGAGGATGAACCCTGTATAGTGAATGCCGCGCTGGTGGCCAACAGATGCATTCATTAGGGCTGGTTAAGGGGATTCCGGTAGTGATCGAAGAAAGGGTAATGCCTGCGGATCTGATTGTTATCCGCCTTGAGAACCACGAAGTGATCTTAGGTATGGATTGGCTTGGAGAGCATAGGGCCACCCTTGACTGTCGTCGTGGACGGGGGCAGTTTGAGATGGGTTGTGAAGCCCCGGTTAGCTTCCAAGGGATGTGTCCGACCCCTGGAAATATAGTGGTGTCAGCAGTCCGAGCGGAACGGATGCTTGAAAATGGTTGCGAGGCCTTTTTGGCTACTATTACCACTAGGGAGGTCGTAGGGAGTGGTAACCCGGACGGGATTCCGCTGGTCAGTGAGTTCAAGGATGTGTTTCGAGCACTACAGGGCATTCCCCCTGATAGGGCTGACCCATTCATAATAGAACTGGAACCAGGGACGACCCCAATATCAAAAAGTCCCTACCGCATGGCTCCAGCTGAGATGGCCAAGCTGAAGAAACAACTTGAAGAGTTGTTGGATAAGGGCTTTATATGCCCCAGTGTCTCGCCTTGGGGAGCACCAGTTCTCTTTGTTAAGAAAAAGGGTGGTAGCTTCAGGTTGTGTATTGGTTACCGGGGATTAAATCGGGTCACTGTGAAGAACAAGTACCTGTTGCCTCGGATTGATGAGTTGATGGATCAACTCCGTGGAGCAAAGTGGTTCTCCAAGATTGACTTGGCCTCTGGATATCATCAGATTCCAATTGAGCCAAGTGATGTTAGGAAAACGACATTCCAGACACGATATGGTCACTATGAGTTTGTGGTTATGCCGTTCGGACTTACCAATGCACCAGCGGCATTCATGAAGATGATGAATGGGATCTTCCGGGAGTACTTGGACGAGTTTGTGATTATCTTTATAGATGATATACTCGTGTATTCCAAGACTAAGGAAGACCATGAGAGACATCTTCGAGCAGTGTTGGAACGCCTGAGGGAACAACAACTCTTTGCTAAATTGAGCAAGTGCAGTTTCTGGCAGAAAAGCATTGGGTTCCTTGGACACATTGTGTCTGATCAAGGGGTGTCTGTTGATCAAGAGAAGATCAAGTGTATACGGGAGTGGCCGCAGCCAAAGAACGCGACGGAAGTAAGGAGCTTCTTGGGGCTGGCCAGCTATTACCGGAAATTCGTCAAGGGATTCTCGAGCTTGGCTCAGCCCATGACCCAGCTGACTGGCAAGGACGTGAGGTTTGCATGGTCTGAGTCTTGTGAAAAGAGTTTCGCCGCTTTGAAAGACATGTTGACTAGTGCACCGGTCTAAGTATTGCCAGAGGCGGATCAGCCTTACGTGGTGTACACTGATGCATCAATCACTGGACTTGGATGTGTCCTGACACAGCACTCGAAGGTGATAGCCTATGCTTCATGACAATTGAGAAAGCATGAGGGAAATTATCTGACCCATGACCTTGAGATGGCCGCGGTGGTATTTGCATTAATATATGGAGATCATATCTATACGGTGCTAAGGTGCATATACTGACGGACCACAAGAGTCTGAAGTATATATTCACTCAGCCTGAGTTGAATCTAAGGCAAAAGAGGTGGATGGAGTTTGTTGCAGATTATGATCTGGACATAGCTTATCATCCGGGAAAGGCTAACCTTGTGGCTGATGCCTTGAGACGCAGGAGAGCGGAGGTATCAGCCGAGAGGGAGGCGGATGAACTGGGAGGGATGGTATGGTCGCTGCGTCTCAACACTCTGGCTGGCCAGGACGAGCCATTGGGGTTAGAAGTAGTGGATCAGGCCGACCTGCTTACCAGGATTCGACAAGCACAAGGCTTGGACGAGAACCACAAGAAGGTTGCTTCCAATGACAAGACTGAGTACCAAACGGCTAGTAACGGTACCATCTTGGTCAATGGAAGGATTACCGTTCCTAGCAACAAGGAACTGAAGGAAGAGGTTATGAGGCAAGCTCATAAGTCTAAGTTCTCTATTCACCCAGGGTTTAACAAGATGTATAGAGACCTGAAAAGGTATTACCACTTGGTGAGGATGAAAACAGAACATCAAGTTCCCTGTGGTCTACTCCAGAACTTACCCATACCTGAGTGGAAGTGGGATCACATCACAATGGACTTTGTGACTGGTTTTCCCACAACCAGGAACCGCAAGGATGCGGTATGGGTTGTGGTCGATCGTTTGACCAAATCAGCACATTTTCTAGCCATCCGGAAAGGAGATGGGGTGGATCGGATTGTGCGGATATACTTGGATGAGATAGTGCGGTTGCATGGTGTTACAGCAAGCATTGTCTCTGATAGAGATCCAAGGTTCACTTCTTACTTCTGGCAGGCTTTTCAGAAGGCCGTGGGAACCAGAGTAAACATGAGTACATCATATCATCCTCAAACGGATGGATAGTCTGAGAGGACGATCCAAACCTTGGAGGATATGTTAAGGGCGTGTGTCTTGGACTGGGGAGAGTCTTGGGAGAAACACTTACCTTTGGTGGAATTTTCTTACAACAACAGTTTCCACACAAGCATTGGCATGTCGCCATATGAGGCTTTGTATGGAAGGCCATGCCGGACACCTCTATGCTGGACCCAAGTGGTGGAGCGTAGTATATTGGGTCCTGAGATTGTGGAAGAGACCACTGATAATATCAGGATGGTCAAGGAAAAGATGAAAGAGGCGCAAGACCGTCAGAAGAGCTACGCGGACAGGCGTAGGAAACATCTTGAGTTCGAGGTTGATGATCTGGTGTATCTCAAGATGATCACGTTCAAGGATAGGACCAGGGTTTCTGGGAGGAGGAAACTGGATCCTAGGTATTTGGGTCCGTTCAGGATCATAGAGAGGGTGGGAGCCGTGGCATACAAGTTGAACTTGCCATCGGCCATGGATGCATTTCACAATGTGTTCCATGTATCCCAACTCCGGAAGTGTCTGACGGACCAAGACATTGTGTTGCCTGAGATTCCTGATGATCTCGGTAAGAGCTTAACCTTGGAGACTAAGCCGGTTTGAATCGTGGATCGGACAGAGAAGGCAATGAGAAAAAAAATGGTTCCCATGATCAAAAGTGGTGTCGGAGTTCAATGGTAAGGACGTCATCACTTGGGAAATGGAGGCAAGGATGAAGGCTGAGTATCCGGAGTGGTACGGTCAGTTCCTTCCTGATACAACCCTTGACTTGGATTCGAGGACGAAACCATTGTTAGTGGGGGAGATTTGTCATGACTCCGATCCTAGATAGGATCGTCCGGACGGACTGTGGCGCGAGGCAATGCACTGATCAGGTCATCTGGCCTTGAGACAAGCGTGCCATGGTCCAAGTTGATGGTTAAGGACGTCAGACAGCTGAGACTTAACCTGGATACGATGGATACAAGTTGTTTAGAGCTGGACGAGTGATCCGGTAGCTGGACGAGGTCCGGGTCAAACTCAATCAGCTCAAGAGAGTGTGGTATCAGCTCACTCAGTGTTGTTCAGCTCACGGGATCTGATGGACTAGCTCACTCAGCTGGGGACAGTTGGAAATCAGCTCACCTCAGCTTGGCGGAGTGTTCCGGTCCGGACTAGTGTGGCCGGGTCCGAGCGGTTATCGAGCCGTCCCGATGGTCCGTGTGGGACGATGAGTCCAGGTGCGATCTTGGCTGAACCAGGAAATGAGACAAAGGCCTGGGAGAGTTGGTTTCCGTGTGGGAACTGCCAGGGGAGCAGTTGGGGTGGTTATGGGAGCGGTTCTGAGCGGTGTTGGGAAAAAAGGTACAAGGGGACAAGTGGCATCTCCTTGGCCAATCCTTTGTAACCGATCGGCCAGAGCAGTTACCGGTCCCTCTCTCTATAAATACAAACCCTTGGGGTCGATTTTGGGCATCATTTTTCCTAGGGAAAGCCCTAAAGAAATCGTGAGACAAAAGAGAAAGAGAGTGGCCGGCGACTTGAAGAGCAACCGTGTGTGGTGGGGCTTGATCTGATCCGACCAAACCGGGACCGTGTGAAGCAGGATGGATACCAGACAGAAAGAGAAGGAGAAGGAGAAGGACTTGGCACCTGGAGAACGGACTCCTAAGGTTCGTGGTGTGGTTCGCAAACCATTGGACATAGACGGTGGTTGATCCGACCGAGTCTATGGTCCGATCTGTTTTGTTGGTTACACTCATTCCCACTTTCTGATTACTTCAACTTATAATCTGGAAGAATATGGTTTAGTCTGTGGGTTCAGACTTGATGGCACTGATCCAAGGCCTTGGCCGGTTCAGGAACGTAGCCCTCGGCCTTAGCCGGGCGGTTCATGATTAGGATCCATATGATCAGGGTCGATTCTTTGGACTCTGATTATGGCAATCTCTTAGTTGAGATTTATCATGAGTTTTAGTGAATTTTATTTAGTTTCTGGAACACTTCTGAAATCGGCCAGATTAGGGCTTGATGTGTAGTTTGATGATTAGTTATGGAACCAGCCATGCAATGATAGATCCTTGTGTTAGGTTATCTGATCATATGCTTGTGTTATGTTTGTGGTTCCAGGTATAGACTTGGACCGTGGTAAAGGAAAGGAACTGTGAGGACTCCAACCGTGGGAAGATGTGTGGTGATTGGGTCATTGTTGATAGATATGAAATACTGATAACCTATTGTGCTTGTTGTGAACTTATGATAGCCTAGTGTGCAACTTATGTATTAAGAACGAATGGATGTTGTATGGATCTTGTTTAAGTATCTATAAAAATAACAATTTGCTTTACTTGAATCTGATTGTCTAATTATGATTGAATGAACCTCAGAACTCTGAAAAATACTTAGAAAAATATTACATATGAAATCGGAAGTAAAGGGATCAAACTGAATGAAATGATTAAGTAAGCCGCGGTCTGGTTGGATTGAGGAATCCTGGATCGGGTCTTACAAGTTGGTATCAGAGCTGATTGATTCAAAGATTTGTTTGGGTTATTGGGATCACCACACATTCGGCTGTTGAGACTCACGGTAAGGGGGTTGTTTTTCCTAAAGGAACCTTCTCTCTACCGTAAATAGAAGCAGGGGCATCTCTTAGTTGTTACCGTCTACGTAGATGACTTACTCGTGACTATCTCAAGCTTGGATATGATACTAGAGTTCAATAGAGACATGGCAACACGTTTTGAGATGGGTGACCTTGGTAAGTTGAGCTATTACCTTGGGATTGAAGTAATACAACGAGAAGGGAGTATAGTCTTGAGCCAAGAGCGATACGCGACCAAGATTCTTGAAGAAGCTGGGATGAAAGGATGTAATGCAGTTCACATTCCAATGGATGTGGGGTTGAAGATAAACAAAGCTGAGGACGAGGAAGGTGTTGATGAGAGAGACTATCGCAGGAATATCGGGTGTCTCCGATACTTGATACATACAAGACCTGATCTTGCCTTTAGCGTTGGAGTTCTGAGCCGATAAATGCATGACCCAAAAGCTTCGCACAAGGCAGCTTTGAAACAAGTGCTCCGATACTTGCAAGGTACACTAGCATATGGTCTTGTGTTTGAGTCAAAGCCGCATGAAGGTTTGGTTGGTTACAGTGATAGCAGTTTTAATATTGATCCGGATGGCTGAGAAGAATTCCACCTAAACATCTGATGGATCCTGTTGGGAAAAAATACTCAGGTATTGAATTCCTCCAGACCCCAGGCAGGACACCGACCTCTGGGTCCCCGCTAAGAGAAACCCCGGTTCCCCGCTATGGAGTTCTCCGGGTCTGGTCCCCGAGACCGCCCCCCTTCACCTAGGAAAAGGAAAACTTCCGATAAGGAGAACCTTCCATATTTCTGAATATGGAAGAGTTTAACCTACTCCAACCGACTAAGGTCCGCCTTAAGAAGACTATATAAAGGGAACGTAAACCCTAAAGCAAGAGGTCGACACTTCAAGACTTAGAGATTAGAGCTAGGCGGCTACAACTAGGGTTTATACACCAATCATTGTAGTTCCGGCTTGTTCTATCTAATAAAACATCTCTTCAAGTCTATTTCTCTCTAATACTCACGAATTCTATACAATAACCAGCCTTGTCCATCGTTCTGTGGTACTCACAAAGATCCTACACAAAAATCCCCTAACAGTTTGGCGCTAGAAGGAGGGGAGTAATCTAAACTACGTGATAATGGCGGTGGACGAGCAGGATGAGCTACCCGAAGCTACCCAAAGAGAGGCCAAACTCCAGAGGCAAATCGATGGTCTGCAAAGCCAAGTAACCGAGTTGCATAAAACTCGGGAGGAGACCAATCCCGAGCTCTCCTCGGAGTTCCAGAGCTTGAAGGAGAAACTCAACGAACACTCCAAGCAACTGGAGCAGAGCGCCGAGAAGCTCAGCCAGCTCGAATCGGAGAATCTTACTCTCCGAGATGAGAACCAAGCCCTCAACACGACCAGCAACAAAAAGCGTCGATTCGGGGCTCGGGTTCGCCCATGCCGACTCTGGAGACACCCAACTCCGGGACGGATGCAAATCTCCCACCTACGGCATCGGGAGAAGGCGCACCAGCATGTGAAAAGACTCGGACCCACGACGTGGAAGAAAGCGAATCTGAGCTGAAATCCGATGAGGAAGCACCTGACGGAGCAGCGATAGCGGAGTCTTCTATGATCGTTCATCTTCACCAGATGTTCTTCAAGAGGCTCGACGCCATGCAGTCCATGGTAGAGAGGCTCCCAGGGGTAGATCCTCCCATCCGGAAGAGCAACCCCGACTCTTATGCCGATACTCCTTTCACAGATGAGATCACCTTGATCGAGATGCCCAGGAAGTTCTCCTTCCCCAGCATAAAGGCGTACGACGGCACCACTTATCCAAACGACCACGTTGCCAATACAGACAAAGGATGCTCGCCGTAGCACTCCCAAAGGGGTCGCGCGAAGCTACCATGTGCAAAGGGTTCGGCTACACTTTGACCGGACCCACTCTGCAATTGTATATCAACCTACCCTCCAAGTCCATAGTCTCCTTCGCGGTTCTCAGCGATAAATTTGTGGAACAATTCGCCAGAAGCAGGGACCTGGAGAAAACCTCTGACAGCCTCTACGAGATCCTCCAGCACCGAGCAGAACCCCTACGAGGCTACATAGCCCGCTTCAATCAAGAGAAGGTGGCTATTCCCGAATGCAGCATCCCCACTGCTATCTCTGCCTTCAAGAGAGGCCTGCTCCTGGACGGGGACCTCTATAAGGAGCTAACCAAATACCAGTGCAAAACCATGGAAGACGTCCTATCTCGAGCCTGGGCGCAGGTAAAATGGGAGGAAGACATCGCCAGCCGCGCTAAGGCGCAACAAAAGCCAGATCCCAATACGATCAGACTAGACCGAACCGAGCGAGACGAGAAACCCTTTCAAAGACCAGCCAGGGACTCCGGAAATCGAATCCGGGACAGATACCAGAACCAGCCGATCAAGAAGGCAGAAGGGATGGCAGTGTCCACGTGGCCAGACATCTCTCACCTCTCCGTCTCAAGGCCGGAGCTGATCAATGTTCTGAGGCAGATGGGCCAACAGGTCAAGTGGCCTCAGAAGATGAAAGCACCCGACTCTTTCCGGAACTCTGGTTTCTGGTGCGACTTCCACCGAGGCCACGGTCACAAAACAGAGGACTGCGTCGCACTAAAGATCGAGGTCAACGAGCTGCTTAAGAAAGGACACCTCAGGGAGTTCCTTTCCGACAAGGCCAAGAGCCATCTAAGCAAGGAGACAACGGGGAAGCCCACTGAAGCTGCTCTCGTCTCGCCACCTCATCAGGACCGAGTGATTCATGTCATATCGGGCGGTTCGGAGATCAGCAGCATCAGCCATGCGGCCGCGAAGAAAAGCACCTAGAACCCTAAGCACGGCCTAGAGGCAGCCAAGCCAAAACGCATGCTCCTAGGCACGGACAAAATAAGCTTCACGGCCAAGGAGCCGGAGAAAGTTCTCACCCCGCATCATGACGCCTTAGTCATATCGTTCACTGTAGCGAACTGCCTGGTGAAAAGGATACTGGTAGATAATGGAAGCTCCGGCAACATCATCTTCCAGGCCACATTCAAAGACCTGGGGCTGGAGGAAAATGCTCTAACTCGGAGGATAACCCCACTTATAGGGTTCAGTGGGGAAGTCAAACAGACCGCTGGAGAGGTGACCCTCCCCGTGTACGCTGAAGGGGTCAACATGTCAACCAAGTTCCTCGTTGTTGACTGTGACTCGTCCTACAATATTATCCTCGGACAGCCCTGGATCCATGGCATGGGAGCCGTCCCTTCAACTCTTCACCAAATGGTGAAATTCCCTACACCCTGGGGCATAAAGGCGATTAGAGGGGATCAGGAGTATTCCCGCTCCTGCTACCAGACCACTCTGAAGGAAAGACCAAGGTCTTATAGTAATTATAGAGTAAGCCTCCGTCTCATCACACCAAAGAACTAGAGGTAGAGGAAATGGACGACATGCCATTAACCGAAGGAGATCAGGTCCGACATCTCAAGATCGGCTCCAAGGTGTCAGCAGGATTGAGGAGAAGACTAGTAGACTTCCTCAGGTCTACCTATGATTGCTTCGCTTGGTCCCACGCAGATATGCCTGGGATCGACCCGGAGGTCATCATGCACAAGCTGCAGGTTGATCCCCTACATTGATATCACTCAAATTACCCTAAGGAGTGATTAATACTCTCTCAAATAAGAGGTAGAGTTGTATTACTTTGGGATCGAATCCACAGAGAGCTAGGGCACACAATAGACTAGAAATCAAGATTAAGCTAGGCAAACAGTTTATAATGCAGTAAATAAATGAAAGCAAGGTGAACAAAGTATTTGTTCGACTGGTTGATTGAGGTTGTAAACAGTTAGGAGAAATAGCTAGACCTAGGGATTTATCAATCAAGAGGTTCAAAACTACAATTCAAGGATGCTAATGGTTTATAGATTAATTCTAGAACTCGATTTTAATAAGTAAGCAATCCAGCTTTCGCATGCAATTGCTAATCAGATGTCTAAGTCCAGTCTCAGCTGTCGCTTATTGACTTGGTGTGAGTGTCGATCCATGCTATGGCCTGAGCGTCGATCGATACTTCCTTAAACAAGCATTAACGACCTAATCGACCCGGAGGTCATCATGCACAAGCTGCAGGTGGAT
>NC_027754.1:2101980-2109541 GCF_000695525.1 Brassica oleracea var. oleracea | reverse complement strand
AAGCGTGTAGCCGTCAACAATGGCTTAGAAATACATAAATAGGGTTTATTGTCGTTCATGGGTATTTTGGTAACTTGGTGTGGCTTATGGGCTTCCAACGGTCTTGAAATATGCTTGGCCCATGTTCTGGCATCAATGTCGATCGACACCAATGCTGTGTCATCGATCGACAGTCTTTCATTTCCTCGACAGCTTCCTCTCGCGAGGCAGACTGACTACTCTTCAGTAAAACAGGCATAACTTCTGCTATAGGATGCCGATCGACCTCAAACCGGTGGAATTGAAAATCTAATTCACAGCTCTATCTTGTATCAAAAGATGGGCTCAATCTAACGGAGTAAAGGTCTCCATCCATAGCTAGACATCTGACGCGTCTGTGCAGTTCTGCACCTCAAAAGGCTCCAAAATCACCATATTTCTCCAGAACGTCCCTGAACCTGTAAATACTCTAAATAGACTCTATATAGTAGTAAATATATATTAAAACACTTATAGACCATGGATAAAAGTGGGTAAAATCCATGGTCTATCAACTCCCCCAGACGTACCCTTTTACTTGTCCTCAAGCAAAACAAACAGGCAGTCTCTCTGAAAGAGGTTTGAAAACAGCAGGGACTCACATGATTTAAAACTTAGAATCATCGCCTCTACGATATTGCAATCCACATATAATAGTCCTAATCACAAAAGCACATTATACCATATCCTAGCTTAGCAACCAAATTCACCTAGCCACCAACTTAGCAAATCTTGTCTTAACATAAATAAAAATGCATGCTTTACCTTGGGAGTATCGATCACAGGATGCAAGGATTTTCAAACAAATATCTGGATCTGCAGGTAAAAGTTAGTTCCTATCTTTTCTCTCTACTAATTTCTCTCTTTAGTCAAAGTCTGCTTATATTGCAAGATAATTGACAAAGATTGGACATGCTTCCATGAATCAAGCCTTAATGGTGATTGCCATCAAGTCATGTTCACTTCTTTTTGACCTATATCCAAGAATTCATATGTATCGAACCTTGATGATTGCCGCCACCAAGTCCCGTTCGAATTCTTTTTGTTGGAATCCTTATGAAGCAAGCCTTAATGGTTGTAGCCACCAAGTCCTATTCGGATTCCACCTAACTAACACCTATATATATACATAATTTATATTTTTCTTTCTTTTTTTTTCTTTCTTTTTCGTTTTTTTTTTCTTTTGAAAATAAATATCTCTACCTATAAATCTAGGGTCAAAATAGAGAGAAAAAATGTGATATATCTACACAAGGCTTTACCTTCCAGACTTGTTTGAAGAATCCGATCTCATGTATACCAAGCCCCAAGACAAGCAGTTGTGTCAAGTTTAGTGTTGGAGGTCAGCTTTGGTTCCTTCAAACAATATCAGCAAGTATGAATAGTTGACAGGTTGATCCACTTTAGTATCTTTAGTACTATTTGCAATCAATAAGTCTAGAATGGTGCTAAAGAGTGGTTAGAAAACAAGTAAAAATCTAATAAGTTCGTTATCCCCTTCTTGACTCAATAAAACTCTTTTGAAAACATTTTGATAAGACTCATGAACACACTAATATCAGTAAACATCCCCCCAGACTCAAATTACACTGTCCCCAGTGTATATCCAGTTGGAGTTATGGTGATAAATAAATCATAAGAACACAATTTAACAAGTAAAAACGATAACCTACTCGCTGATGTCAGTGTCGATCGACCCAATGAAGTGACAATCGATCGTTGGATCTGAAGTGCTGTCGATCGATATCGAGCTTGTCTCATCGGTCGATGTGCTAAGGAATCGTCTACTCGGATCTTTCTTTTCTTCTTTTTTTTTTCTTTTTTTTTAATCTAAAACAAAATATTAGTTGAACCTCCCCCAGACTTAAACAACACTATCTCTAGTGTTATACAGTCTAAGATTGGTGGGAAAATAAATCATAAGGACAATATTTAACAAGGAAAAACGGTATACCTGACTTTCATCTGAGTGTTGACCAACACAGTTCAGTGGCGATCAAAACTCTTGAAGCTCTATCGATCGACACAATTAAGTGGCGATCGTCGATGCTAGTGATGCTCTGTCGATCGATGTTGCGCAGCCATCGTCGATCCTCGTGCAAATTCGTTTTCCTCGGCTATTTTTTTTCTTTTTTTGACCTGCAATAATTAAAAACTTTAATCAGTAATAATCTAAACTAAACTGAAAGAAATTACCTAATAGTGAGTTTCCTCCCACTCAGCGCTTATTTTCAGTCATTAGCTTGACTTTTGGAGATCTGATTTAGTCTGGATGAGCATGTGAACTTGCTCCAGAACAAGTCTCAGTGTCTCTCTTTCTCATCTTGTTGATGCAGTTGATAAAAGCTCTTGCAGAAGCTTCCCCTTTGTCTCTCAGTTCTGGATCACATAGCACTCTGACCTTGGTAAAGGATTCATAACCTCCTCTGCAGCGCACTCTATACTCAAGACTACCCTCTTGACATTGCAAAGGAACTACTGATAGGGAATCTGCATCCGCATTCCTTTTCTTTTTCTTCTTTCTATTCTTGTTCCTTCCCCCAGACTTAGACTTTTCAGTCTCGGGCTGTTCTGAAAGTCAGAGGGTATCGACCGATGCTGAAAGCTTCTTGTCGATCGATTCTGAAGACTGAGAGTCGTCCGATTCTGAAGGCTTATTGTCGATCGATTCTGAGGACTGGAAGTCGACCGATGCTGCAACTCTAATTTCGACCGACGCTGATTCTGGTATTGCAACAAATCCTTAGGAACCTTCTTCACCCTCTTGTGAAATCCTTCAAGTTCCTCTTTGTTAACTTCTCTCCTGAGGTGATTGGGGATATAGGGTTTCCTAGATTTCACTCTCTTCTCAACCATTAGTCAAACACATCTTATTTCTCTTAAGATCACAAACTGCCCCTACAGTAGCCATGAAGGCTCTTCCAGAAAGGAGTGGAGATGTCTTGCCTGATTTGATATCCATAGCATGAAAGTCCACAGGGATAATGCATTCCCCTATCTCCACCTTAACATTCTTGGTCATGCCTGCTGAGTTTACTCGGGAGCTATCCACGAAAGTGAAACTATCTTTAGAAGGTTCCATCTTTAGTCCTAATAGCTCAGTAGTGTCTATGGCCATGATGCTGACTGCAGATCCAGTATCGCAAAGGGCGTTTGGTAAATGGTGGCTATGTATAGAGCATGGAATCAGGAACTTTCTAGGATCTTTTTCCTTCTTCAGTGTCCTCTTGGGTTTACGGCTGACCTTGTTGAATAGGAGCTCAATATCCTTATCAGTCTCTCTGGTCTCTCTAAAGAAATCGCCAAGTCTATACTTATGATATGCATCATCAAAAGACAAATCCTTAGGAACCTTCTTCACCCTCTTGTGAAATCCTTCAAGTTCCTCTTTGTTAACTTCTCTCCTGAGGTGATTGGGGATATAGGGTTTCCTAGATTTCACTCTCTTCTCAACCGGAATTTCTTCTTTCGTTGCCTGCTTTTCCATGGCAGGTTCATATCCATCTTTTTGGTGTCGATCGATACCTGGTAGTTGTCGTCGATCGATACCTGGTAGATTTTGTCGATCGACACTCTCAACAAAAGAGGTTTCAGCTAGGGTTTGCTCTTGCTCAGGTGCTTCTGAAGATTGGTGACTTACCTTCTCTATTGTCTCCAAGCAAACTGAGGTCTGAGGTGGATTTCGAGAGGCCTTCAAGCGGTGTGCATCAAGATCTGGTAAACGTAGTTGGTATGGTATTGGCGGTTGTCGATCGCTGCTCTTCTATTGTTATCGATCGCTGCTCTTCTGTTGTTGTCGATCGATGTTCCCATGTTGCTGTCGATCGATTGCATTGTGTTGTTGTCGATCGATGTTGTCCCTTTTAGTTAGGGTGGGAGGATGCGGGTGTCAAGCGGCAAAATCTGAGTGGCTCTGAATTCGAACAGTTTTTTCTGATCCCAAAGTGGTGTCGATCGATGCCCGACTGATGATGTCGATCGATGCTCAGTTGTTGGTGTCGGTCGACACCAGTACGAGCTGCCTATTGACATGCAGCTTTTGACTAGGAAAGCATCTTCTTCTAGCTTTTCCTGCTCGAGCACTTCCCCAAAGTCATCATCTGAGATGGCATTAACCTGGTGCCTCTCACTTTCCACAGCTTTCCCTTTGACCTGAGCTTCTTGCTTCTTCACAGCTTCTGCAGTCTGACAAACCTGGGCATCTAGCATCATGACATGGGCATCTAAGGTTTCAATTTTTCCATTCAGCTCTTTGTAGAGAACATCCAACCTCAGATTTAAGTATGCACTCGTCTTCTGCTGAATTTTCAGGACCTTCTCTATCATAGATTCCATCTTTTCTATATAGCCCTGATCCTCATCCTTCTCTTCAGCATGTTCTACCCATGAGACTTCATGTACATAACCAATCTCAGCCTCAACGATCTTGTCACCATCCATTGCAACTGATTTTATCCTGTGCATATCCAGATTTTTGGAACTCTTGCTAGACATCAAGTTCTCAATAAGTCTCTTAGCTTCCTCTGGTGTCCTTGTCTCGAAGTTTCCTTCGCTTGCAATATCCAGCATCAATAAACTTGCAGAACCTTTTCAACAACTGAGTCTCCGTAAAACCATGATGTGTACAGTCCCTATGGTATCTCCTAAACCTTTCCCAAGAGCATTTGAAAGCTTCTGTAGGTCCCTGAGAGAATGTCCAAATTTTATCTCTCATCTCTTCAGCCCATGCATCATCTAAGAATTCAGTCATAAACGCAGTCCTGACATCATTCCATGTAGTGAGAGATCCTGGTGGTAGACTTCTCAGCAAATTTTTAGCATTCCCAGAGAGAGAATATTTGAACAGCTTGCAGATGATGTAGTCTTTGGTTGCTTCATCCTTCTGTATGCCATACACAAAGTCCTCGAGTGTCTCAATATGATCCGAGGGATTTTCATCAGGAAGACCACGATAAGGGTGCTGACCCACATGAGAGATGTGTGTGTGGTGTATCTGAATTCCCTGGATTTCTAGAGGTCGAATCGAAGACCTGTTGGTGAAGAACTGACTAGGCATGGTCAAATCTGCTAACGATCTCTGAAGAGGAACTTTATCCTCGGTGGCAGCAGATGGCTCAAGGATTGCAGTCCCTTGTCCATCTATCCTCTGACCTGCTGCATTACACAGATGAACTCCAGTGTCATGCAGGTCTCCATTCTCATCCCTCTGTAGCACAAGTGTCGCGACCATGTCTGCTCGCGGATTGGTGTCGATCGATCACTACAGGAAATGTGGGTATTAATAGCATCGTAGCATAGCGTTTTTGGCATTTCTGCTATTGTATACCAACACTTGCCTTTATAGTAGCGTTTATAAAATTTAAAAGCTATGTTTGTAATCGCGGGAAAACAGAATAATTCAGCCGCATTAATTTGGGAAGTGGAGGCGCCTTACCATTGCAAATCAAAAAATAAATGCTATCGTATATGAAAAAATATATTAAAAAGTACTTAAGTTAAAATCGAAACCATTTTCTCTTCACTCTCTTCACATTCCACTAGAATCGCAACCCTTTGTTCTTCATAGTTTCGAAGAAAATCCTGAGAGTTCTCTCGAAACGAAGCTACAATTGGTATGAGTCTCGATTTGATTCTGAGTTTAGATTAGAAAGTTTCCTCCATGATTTTGATTGGTATCTCTTCGATTTGATTCTATGTTTGTGTGAACATGCATGTCGATTGGTATCTCTTCGATTCGAATCTCTTTTGACTTTAGGTTTTGATTTTGATTGTGGGTTTCGATTTTGATTGATGTGAAAGTTTGTGATTTTACCGATTTTGATGTTGTGTTTCTATTCTTAGTTTCTGTTAACACATGCATGTCCAAGTTTGTGATGTTCGGTTTAGATTTTGATTTTGATTTTGGGTTTTGATTTTACTTTGATCGAATTTGTTCTTTGTTTATCAGTTTCAGAAATGGCAAAGACAAGTGGAGGAGGACAAGTTGGTTCTCGTCGGAGTAGACGTAATCAAGGATTGATGTGGCTAAGATCGGTAATGCAAATGTCTGGAGGCTAACCGCTGAGGTTGAATACATGTCTGATGCAATAGGTTCGGTTGTGGCATGGCCAAATGACAAAATCAAGTTCGTCTAAAACTTCTCATCTGAAACAGTTTTCAAGTTGTTATGTCGGTTATGTATTTCTAGTGTGTGATAGAATGTTTAAGTACTGATATGCTCAGTTAAATCATGTGTAATATTATGTTATGGTTAATAAACAAAAACAAATATTATGTGTAATATTATGATCCCTATACCCTAAAGTGCATAATTTTGCATTGAACCATAAGCTTTAAAAATTAAAACCATAAACGATAAGACCAAAAATTAAAAACCTATACCCTAAACCCTAAAGTGAAAACCCTAAACCCTAAAGTACAAACGTATACCCTATACCCTAATTGTTCTTGATTTCACAATTTTGGTCATTATAAAAATGATATTGTAATCTTAATTTCATAAAAATCATTAGTTATAAATTTTAAAAACACTCATTTGTTCAAACCCTATACCCTAAAGCCTTTGTACATACAAATAAGTAGCAGTGTTTATGAACATATGAGTTAGATTGTTCAATTTTATAAAAGCATTTATAAAAAATTTAAATTTATAAGAAATATTTTTTATAAAATTTGAATACCAATATTTTATTTTTTAAGATTTAATTTATATATTTTTTGCTTAATATCCTATTTTATACGTTAATTTTCAGATTTCAAACGAAATGAATACCCTGAGCCAATGAGGAGTAACCTCCAAGATTGCAGACGTGGCGATTTCAAACGAAATTAATACCCTTGATTCGTCTTGGTAACTTTGATCTGAGCCGTTCTTTTCTGAGCCAATGAGGAGCAACCACTAAGATTGCACTATGATTAATCCTACACCGTTCGTTTTATCTCCATAACTTTGATCACAACCGTTCAATTTTTCTGTCTTTGTTTGCATTGGAAAATTTCAGAACACAACATCTCGTGTTATGTCTTGCGAGCTTTGATTTGAACAAACCCTAAAGAAAGAAAATGAATCTCTCGAGCTAAAATCGCACCAGCCGTTAAGCTGTTCCTGTATTCGCCGATTGAAAGTAAGCAAATGGATAAGTTGTTGATTTGGCTTCCAAGGTATAACCTAAAATCCCTCGATCTCATTTCTACTCGCCGATTGAAAGAAAGCTAACTTCTTTTGTCTGATTCTTGTAGGAATAGTCACGACTACTCAGAAGGAGCAACTAATTTCATGAATTCGTCAGCAAGAAGATTGGGAAGTCTGTCTGAAATGCTATGCCCTTGTAGAGACTGCCGCAATCTGAGCCATCACTCACTGGATAAAATTGTGGAGCATTTGGTGATTAGGGGTATGGATAAGAAGTATAAGAATTCTTGTTGGAGTATTCATGGTGAAAAAAAAAAGATTCTGCAGAAGACAGTGTTCTTCAATATTAAACGGAGGCATTTGATTTGTTACAGACAGCATTCTCCATGGATGAAGGTGGTCCAAATCAGA
>NC_027754.1:2100634-2101866 GCF_000695525.1 Brassica oleracea var. oleracea | reverse complement strand
GATTTGTGGGCTGAGGGTATTGAAGTGTATGACTCATTTGCGAAGGAGAATTTCAAACTCAGAGCCTTGCTGCTTTGGAGTATCAGTGACTATCCAGCCTTAGGAACACTGTCTGGATGTAAAGTAAAGGGGAAACAAGCCTGCAATGTATGTGGAAAGGATACACCTGCAAGGTGGCTTAAGTTTAGCCGCAAGTTTGTCTACATGGGAAACAGAAAGAGACTACCGCCTGGCCATCGTTACAGATATAAAAAAGCTTGGTTTGACAACACTGTGGAGGAAGGGAATGCAAATAGGATACAAACTGCCGCTGAGATATATGAGACACTACAAGCTTTTAGGAATGATTTGGTAGACCTCTAGAGAAGAAAAAAAAAAGGAAAAGATTTGGTAGACACTACAAGCTTTTAGGAATGATTTGGCGCTGAGATATATGAGACACTACAAGCTTTTAGGAATGATTTGGTAGACCTCTAGAGAAGAAAAAAAAAAGGAAAAGATTTGGTAGACACTACAAGCTTTTAGGAATGATTTGGCGCTGAGATATATGAGACACTACAAGCTTTTAGGAATGATTTGGTAGACCTCTAGAGAAGAAAAAAAAAAGGAAAAGATTTGGTAGACACTACAAGCTTTTAGGAATGATTTGGCGCTGAGATATATGAGACACTACAAGCTTTTAGGAATGATTTGGTAGACCTCTAGAGAAGAAAAAAAAAAGGAAAAGATTTGGTAGACACTACAAGCTTTTAGGAATGATTTGGCGCTGAGATATATGAGACACTACAAGCTACGTAGCGACCGAGCTCGAGCCAAAGCTAGCACGGTCGCTACGTAGCGACCGAGCTCTTCCGAAACGTCGATACGACATTAGTCCATGCATTCTTGACTACCCTTCGATGCTATCTCCCGAAGACCGTAGCGAACCCATTTCACACCCCCGTCATTCTAAGTTATCGATCAAACTTTACCGTAAAAACCGCGGAAAGTTCGTTCTTTATCGAAAGAAACCGTAATAAATGCTTCGAGTCGGAAGGCGGCCCGAAGGGACCTAAGACATGACTCGAGGCCCAACTTACGATTTCTTAACCAACAGCCCGTAAGCCGCATGACGGTTTACGCTTGGTTCGCAAGGAAAGATAAATGTCAAGTTTCCAGGGATAAATACGAAATTTTGAAGATAATTACGGAGATCGGAAAAAATAGAATATCTCCATTTTTATTCTATGACA
>NC_027754.1:2098766-2099718 GCF_000695525.1 Brassica oleracea var. oleracea | reverse complement strand
CGGCCGATATCATCTTCAAAGATACTCTCGAGAAAATGGGGATCGATCAATCTGAAATCGTGAAATACCCTAGCCCACTACTGGGACTTTTGGGAGAAACGACCATGGCCTACGGGTCGATTAATCTCGCAGTCAAAGTCGGAACCGTGACAAGAGTCACATAGTTTCTAGTCGTTGACCGTCCTGCATCTTACAAAAACCCGTCAAACAAAAAAGGCGGAAGCTAGGACCTGAACGAGCTTCCGAGGTCAACGACGAGGTCGAAAAATTTCTTAAAGTCGGGTCAATAACTGAAGTGAGGTATCCAGACTGGCTCACTAACCCTGTGGTAGTCAGAAAGAAAAACGGAAAATGGCGAGTTTGCGTGGATTTTACCGACCTAAACAATGCCTGTCCAAAAGATAGTTTCCCTCTGCCACATATCGATCGATTAGGAGAAGCAACGGCGGGAACGAACTTCTGTCCTTCATGGACGCCTTCTCAAGTTACAACCAGATTATGATGAACCGTGACGATCGCGAGAAAACTGCGTTCATTACCGATCGCGGAACCTATTGCTACAGGGTAATGCCCTTCGGCCTCAAAAACGCTGGTGCAACTTACCAACGACTCGTGAACCGTATGTTCTCTAAGCATCTCGGTAAAACAATGGAGGTTTATATCGACGACATGCTCGTCAAATCCCTCCGAGCAAAGGATCACGTATCACATCTCGAAGATTGTTTCGCGCAGTTAAATTCCCAGAACATGAAGCTCAACTCGACAAAGTGCAGGTTTGCCGTAAAAATCAGGGGAATTCCTCGGCTACCTAGTCACATTCCGTGGCATTGAAGCTAATCCAAAACTGATCAACGCACTGATCGAGATGGCTTCACCAAAGAATAAGCGGGAAGTCCAAAGGCTGACTGGTAGAGTCGCGGCACTTAACCGGTTTATTTCACGATCGACAGAT
>NC_027754.1:2097056-2098549 GCF_000695525.1 Brassica oleracea var. oleracea | reverse complement strand
AACCTATTTTCTATATAAGCAAAACCTTGCTGGATGCCGAATCTAGATACCTGCTAATGGAAATATTAGCATGCGCGGTCGTAACATCGGCCGGAAAACTAAGACCATATTTCCAATCCCACACGATCGTCATCCTCACAACTTTTCCCCTACGAACGATCCTGCATAGCCAGAGTCAATCGGGCCGGTTAGCCAAATGGGCGGTCGAACTGAGCGAGTACGATATCGAGTACCGACCGAGAACAAGCGCAAAGTCACAAGTGCTTGCGGACTTCTTGGTCGAATTACCGACAGAGACCATAACCAACGAGGAACCAAATTCCACTTGGCTCCTTCACGTCGACGGATCCTCGTCCAAACAGGGATCAGGCATCGGAAATCCCCTCACATCTCCAACGAGCGAGATCTTAGAGCAATCATTTAGGCTGGAATTCCACGCCTCAAACAACGAAGCTGAATACGAAGCACTCGTCGCAGGAATGCGTTTGGCTCACGGCTTGAAGATACGAAACATCCACGCTTAATGCGCCTCCCATTTAGTGGCGAGTCAGTACAGCGGAGAGTATGAAGCCAGGGACGAACGGATGGACGCGTACCTCAAAAGTTTGACTGTTTTGCCCTTACGCGAATTCCCCGTCCCAAAAACGTCCAGGCAGATGCTCTCGCGGCCTTAGCATCAAGTTCTGATCCTAGACTTAAAAGGGTAATCCCGGTCGAGTTCATCGAACATCCGAGCATCGGGCCACCAATCGTCGTCAACCTCATAAAAGGTCAAGATGACGAAGAAGAAGGAGTTACAACACGACCGCAATCAGAGCAATCCGATTACGGCTGCGATACCCCATGGCTGCAGAAAATTCGAGACTACATTATCGACAGACGCCTACACACCGAGAAATGGGCAGCCCGCAAAGTCCGAACACAGGCCGCACGCTACGTAACAGTAGACCGCAAAATTTACAAATGATGATTCTCCGGACCA
The DNA here is from genome assembly GCF_000695525.1 of Brassica oleracea var. oleracea. NCBI lineage: Eukaryota > Viridiplantae > Streptophyta > Magnoliopsida > Brassicales > Brassicaceae > Brassica > Brassica oleracea. The sequence continues at coordinate 2,097,567 of NC_027754.1, read as the reverse complement.
TTCATGACGTGCCTGGAAGGGGAAGAAGCGAAAAAAGTGATGGAAGAAGTACATTCTGGGTCCTGCGGCAATCATTCCGGCGGAAGATCACTGGCAGTGAAAATCAAGCGCCATGGATGCTACTGGCCAACGATGATCGTAGATTGCGAGAAGTTCGCACGAAAATGCGAAAAATGCCAGAGGCATGCTCCAACCATCCGACAACCAGCCGAAGTTCTCTCCTCCATCACATCGCCCTATCCTTTTATGCGCTGGGCCATGGCCATCGTTGGTCCCCTTCATAATTCAAAGCAAAAGCGTTTCCTTTTAGTCCTCACCGATTTCTTTTCAAAATGGGTAGAGGCAGATTCGTACGCAAGTATAAAAGATGTCCAAGTCGAAAGTTTCGTATGGAGAAACATCATATGTAGGCATGGAGTTCCTTACGAAATAGTAACCGATAACGGATCTCAGTTTATTTCCACCAGGTTCGAGGCGTTCTGCGAAAAATGGAAGATACGACTTAACAAAT
>NC_027754.1:2096300-2097023 GCF_000695525.1 Brassica oleracea var. oleracea | reverse complement strand
ACCGAACTACGAGACGGCTTGATCTCCATAAGGAGTACGTAGGCAGTTTATCGAAAGGCAAATTCAGCTGTCCCCCCTTATCAAAAAGGGGGGGAGTGGATACGTATACTCGTATACTTAAACTCGAAAACATCCGACCACGCCTTCGATGTTTTCGACATATCTTAACTAAGCAAATTATATTTTATCCGCGAAACATTTTTTCGAAAATAAATCAGCCGTTAGGAAGAAGCAGCCATTGGCATCGCGAGACGTTGCGAGAGATGCTTCAAGGATTACTTCTTCCGAACAACAAAAACAGACACTCCGTCAAAAAATGATGAACATTTTAACACATATCTTGCGCAAAAACTCTAAACGCCGACATCTGCCGCCAAGTTCGGTGCTGATCACATCGAACTCTTGAATGTCCTAAACAGACATAGCCATCTCACGAAGTTGACTCTGGTACATCCGACACAAGGATAATAGCGCTATAAAAGAAACCCAAAATTTTGGTCCAGCACTTCCGGTTGGCTTAAAAATTGTCTCCGGAGAGATGCTCGATTCATATCTAACAAGTCATATAAGCCGAGAACCTATCGCGGACTTTAAATCGGTATGAATCAGGTTAAAATCGCGACAGATAAATCGATAGCCGGCTAGTCACCGCATAAAATATTAAAACCGAAAGTAAACCTAGGTCTTGCCCTAAACCCAGCGCACTGGTCTCTAACATCTCAA
>NC_027754.1:2096104-2096182 GCF_000695525.1 Brassica oleracea var. oleracea | reverse complement strand
ACATTTCACATCGAAAAAGGATATGAGACGACAACTCATCACCCTTCTTCCACGCCATACGTAAGGTTATGAAAAATG
>NC_027754.1:2095503-2095953 GCF_000695525.1 Brassica oleracea var. oleracea | reverse complement strand
AGTCATCCTCAGAACTCACGCTCCCTCTTCACCCGTCGCTTCGTCCAAACCTGGAGCCGCATCGCCTCCAAGCACCGGATCTTTCCCCTCTGGGCCTTCTGAACACGTCGGAAGAAAGCACGCGGATTTCAGGTCAGCTAGGATGAGATCGAAATCTCCATCCACGACTGCCAAATCTCCCTTGCAGCCGGACAGTCGGGCCTCTTCGGCCTCTAAGGTCGGAGGAGTCTCACTTTGGAATGACTGAACCACGACCATCCTGCCCTCAATCATCGCCAAGGCTAAATCCCTGTTCCGGATGCATTCGAGAGAGCCCAGAAAGGCGGAGATCTTCGCCAAGCGAGCTTGAAACTCAGAACGAAGTGCGTCCTTGGCCTCTCAAATCCCGCGGCTCGCTAACCCTGCATCGCCCTCGATCTGACGCTGAAGACGACGCACCTCCGAAGATTT
>NC_027754.1:2095216-2095397 GCF_000695525.1 Brassica oleracea var. oleracea | reverse complement strand
GCATCGCCCTTGATCTGACGCTGAAGACGACGCACCTCCGAAGATTTAGCCTTCCAGGCTTTCTTCTCCTTAAGCAATGAACTCGCCATCTTCCCGAGGTCCCTCTCGAGCTCCCCTATCGCGACCTCAAGTTTCGACACTTTCACGGAGTGAGAATCCTTGACAGCATGGCCTCGGTTTA
>NC_027754.1:2094009-2095021 GCF_000695525.1 Brassica oleracea var. oleracea | reverse complement strand
CCCCGACGCTATGCTCGAGTCTCCTTGCTGCGAAGATTCCCCGTCACCGCCCTTGGTAAACTTCCTCTTCCGGCCCTTAGGCTGAGCAACCGGAACAACACTAGGAGCGCGCAGCGCTAGAACGATCTCCTTCCTGGCCGGAGGAGGCAGCATAGAGTCAGGAGCCCTCTCCTTATCTTCGACGAGAATCGGAGTCGTGGACGATCCAGCAGGTAAAGCCGAAGCATCCGGAACGACCGAGCCTGCGAGAGTTCCCGTATCTCGCGGAGTTACGCCCTCGGTCCCATGACCCGGAGCAACGGCCAGTGCAGAAGAGGACGGTAACTCGGCGCCGGCTCGAACCTGTTCTTTCTCGTCTAGGCGACGAACTAATTTCTCTCGAAAGGAGAGATGATCGGCAACGCAAGCCGGCGCTTCGACCGGAGAAGTCGGAATCGGCGCCGGAGAGGGAGCCTCGCCCATCTCCACGTCGGAACTTTGCTTGTCACCATGGGAAGAAGACATGTTAAAAACAAGAGATTTGGAGCTAGAGAGATTTTGAAGGTTTGAAGGAGGGAAGGTGTGAAGCAAATGAATGACAAGAGCTCACTACTTATAGAAGTATGGGCTCGGAATTTTATATTTTTTAATAAACACTTTCTTGAGAATTCTCTTCCGCGGAGTTTTAAGTAAACTTCGTTCAATACGCCTAACTTTGCCAAAATTTTCAAACCGCCCGCAAGAGTCTCGACTCTAACGAGCTGGGGGGCTAACTGTTAGGGTCAAAAACGGTTGCAACAAAGTTAACGTCAAAATCCCCGAAGAAGAAAACGTAGAAACCTTCTTCGACAAATACTTTTTCGAAATAGATTCTTCTTTACGAAAAGCTTTGCGGAAGAAACACGAGTCATCGGACAAGAGCTCGAAGAGGGTCGCTACGCAGCAACCGAACACATGTTCCGCTCGGTCGCTACGTAGCGACCGAGCTCGAGCCAAAACTCGGTCGCTACGTAGCGACCGGGCTCGAGAAGGA
>NC_027754.1:2091156-2093758 GCF_000695525.1 Brassica oleracea var. oleracea | reverse complement strand
GAAGACGGCCCAAAGGGACCTAAGACATGACTCGAGGCCCAACTTACGATTTCTTAACCAACAGCCCGTAAGCCGCATGACGGTTTACGCTTGGTTCTTAAGGAAAGATAAATGTCAACTTTCCGCGGATAAATATGAAATTTTGAAGATAATTACGAAGATAGGAAAAAATTGAATATCTCCATTTTTATGCCATAGCGGCTTAAGGGCAGAAGAGGAAAAACGTAAACCGACGTAAGAGCCAGTATATAAGGAGTCCTAGGCGAGAGGCATGGAGAGGACTTTTCTCTGAGCAAACTTAACACTTAGAGCAATTAGGCATATTTCCGTTTTTGTTATTCGAGCTGCGACTCAACTAGGTTTTGCCGTCTTAGGGTTTTAGAACAAGGAATCTCGCCGACAGCTCTTGTAGCCCAGGCTCTTACCTTGTTGTAACGCTCAAACGCGAATTCGGAATAAGATCTTCTTTGCTCTCTTTTCGATTTCTTATACTTTATCGTTGTTATTCTTGTGTTCTGATTGCTTGGCGTGTGGCATTAGCAGATATCCGGGACCTCTGGGAAATGAGGGCTTTCCTAGTTTCCCTATTTAAACGGAAATCGACAGTGCGAATTTCGGTTCCCACAGTTTGGCGCTAGAAGGAGGGGGGGTACGGATCAATCTAACTCTCAACCACATCACGCTCAACCAGACATGTCAACTGATGACGCGGATAACGTGCAGACTCCTCTTAACGGAAGCAGTGGCAGTTACCTCCACATGGCCAACGCACCAGCCAACGCTGCTGGCGCTCGAGGAGTTTAAAAAGATGTTCGTCACCTACGAAAAAAGGTCGGAAGAACAGGATAAGCTCGTGAACACCTTGACCCAACAAGTTGAAACTTTAACGGCAAGGACTCGAGCAATCCGCCCCCGCGGAACCACTAAAGTCCACGGGAAAAGACTCGACTTCGCAACCCCACTGGACAGGCCTGGAGCCGTGCAGGAACGACCTTCGGGTCAAAACCCTAGCGAGAAATCTCCTATCGAAAAGGGAAACCCTAAAAGTCCTCCGCCTCCCACGAAAGCTTCGGAGGACAACGGAGTCGAGCACGTCGACCTGGATCCTAACGATGTCTCCAACGATACTAAAGAGGACGTCGACAGACATCCAAGGAGGACCAGAAGCCGATTCGCTCGGGAAAGCTCTCCGTTCGACAAACCAATGACAAAAGAAGAGGAAATCCTCTATTGGAACGAACAAGAAGAGCTGGCTGAAAAGCAAACCGAGCTCACTCGCAGTAAACACCGACAGGCTCGGAAATCTGCTGACGAGACGTCGGATATCCGCGATCTTCGCGACTATATCACCAAGACTGCGGCAGAAGTAAGAGCCGTGAAATCCCAAATGCATCACGCTACCATCGCTGCACCCGAGATCGACCGGCTGCTGGAAGGGGCTCAGAAGACCCCCTTCACCACTCACATCTCAGATATGAGGGTATCCAATCCGGGAAAACTCAAAGTACCGAGGTATGATGGTACGACCGATCCAAAGGTGCACCTTCAGGCTTTCCACATCATGATGGGAAGACCGAGGCTGAAGGACGGCGAAAAAGACGCCGGCTACTGCCCCCTGTTCGTCGAGAATCTAGAAGGAGCAGCCCTCGAATGGTTCACACGCCTTAAGCGAAACTCTATCGGAAGTTTCCGACAGCTCGCATCGGAATTTCTCAAGCAATACTCTATGTTCATAGATAGAGAAACTTCCGATGTCGATCTCTGGAGTCTGTCCCGGAGGGAAGATGAACCCCTCCGCGAGTTCATCAGCCGATTCAAGTTGGTCATTGATGCGCTCAGAAAGGCGCTTTGGTACAAGTCGAAATTCAGAAAATGGATAGCCCTCGACAAACCGCGGACGATCCAGGACGCCCTCCACAAGACAACGGACTACATCATGATCGAGGAAGAAACGAAAGTCTTATCGCAAAAACATAAGTCGGCAAGACCATCCTCGAAAGATGTAGATCCAAAAACGAAGAAGAAGAACCCTCGTAACGACAAGTATATCCATCACGAGGGGGAAGATCTCCAAGGAGCGCACAATTACGCGTTCGGCTTGGACCAGGGCCGAACCACGGGTAATACGTGGACTCGCAATCAAGGATATGATGAAAACACCTTCTGCGAGTTCCACCACTCCCGAGGACACTCCACGACTAACTGCAAAGTCTTGGGAGCAAGGCTGGCCGCGAAGCTACTAGCTGGAGAGCTCTCGGAAGTGACCAGCGTGATAGATCTCATCCTCGAGACCGATCGCCCCCCGAAGCCGGACATAAATCCTCCCGCGGAGAGATCTCCTCAAAGAAACCAATCTGGGGATAAACGCGGCAGAAGGCCAGACGACAAGGGGAACGATAACAATCGTCGCAGAGTCAACATGATCATTGGAGGATCGCAATTCTGCAGCGATACGGTTTCGGCCATCAAGGCTTACCAGCGGAAGGCGGAGTCGAGCGCAAACTGGCCTACATGGTCTCCTACCCGAGATGATCAGAATTGCTCAATCACCTTCACGAAGGAGGAAGCCGGCGGGATCGATCAACCTCACTGCGATCCACTC
>NC_027754.1:2090142-2090985 GCF_000695525.1 Brassica oleracea var. oleracea | reverse complement strand
GCCGAAACCGCTCACAGGTTTTTCAGGCGAAGTATCGATGACCCTCGGGTCAATCCAGCTGCCAGTCATGGCCAAGAAAATCACGAAAATCATCGAATTCGCGGTGGTCGATCATCCTGCCATCTACAACGTGATCATGGGAACCCCATGGCTCAACGCCATGCAAGCCGTTCCGTCAACGAACCACCTGGGTGTCAAATTCCCGACCCCAAACGGAGTCGCAGCTATCTGGGGATGTCAGAAACAGTCGCGACTATGCTTCCTCGCGGAGCACAAGTTAAGGCAGATGACGACCTCTACAACGGCAAATCGCAAACGAACGAAGATAGATAAATCTTCGACAAAAAACGTTTCAAGAAAAGACAATTTAACATCGTCTGCTGATGCAAACGCTTCGGGTGTCGAAACTCAGCACGAGTCCAAAGCCGACACTACAACTCAACCGGAACATCCGGAAGAGAACGCTGACCCGGCCACGGTCATCACGATCAAGGCGGTCAGCACGGAGACAATCGCCGAGTAAAAACGCTTGCGGCACAAAATAGAACTACGAGATGGCTTGATCCTCGAAAGAGGTACATAGGCAGCTCGCCGAAAGACAAGTTCAGCTATCCCCTTCTCTAAAAAGGGGGGGGGGGGGGAGTGGTTGCGTATACTCGTACACTCCCACATAGGAAAAGATGCGTTATTGTAATTGATGTTAGGAGTTTTCAAGGCTCCTAAGGCAAATGTTGTAGTATAAATGATTGCCGAACTAATTCTAAGGGATTTCAAGCACTAAGAATGCAAGTACTTTCTTAATCTAAGTGCAACCGATGATTTAAAGGGTTTTCTAAACTAATG
>NC_027754.1:2088590-2090042 GCF_000695525.1 Brassica oleracea var. oleracea | reverse complement strand
CAATTTTGACGATGACATGACACAAAGATGATTTATGACAGGCTGATATTTGTAGCTGGTGTTGATAGGTTAAATGGGGTTCATATCCCCCTTTTAATATTAGTAGATACTCAGTTTGGGTTTTCAAATTCAGATAGGACATTAGAAGAGGGCAATAAATGTCTAAACCAGCAACAAGGTTTCAAGTTCTGAACTATCATTTGCAAAATTCTGCAAACTTGTACCAACAATAAATATAGAGACATAGGATCATCTCAAACAACCCATCAAGCAGTAATCTCTTTGTTGAGCTTTGCAAGCTCCTGTCTCACCACAATGGCCCTCTGCAAGTTACAACACATGAAATCCATTCAACAAAGTGACTAGGACAAGTAAATGATTATGAACTTAATATTAACATTAGAAGCATAACACTGATTTTGAGCTTTCACATTTTCTTTTGATAGAACAAGCCATTAGAAAACATCTATGTATCTTATGAGTACAAAGAAAGCAGATAAGGGATCATTAAGCATCAAGGAGAGTGTAATTGTAGTAAAATAGAGAGAGATGGAAACTGGCCTTGATTTTTACCTCTATAATGCAACAGATTTAGGTGATTTGATCATTGTGTTCTATATTTGTGATAAAATGTTTATTAGATTATCTTATGATATTTCTCTGATAAAAATGCAATCCAATATCATCCATCAAATATTATTTACCGTAAATTAACGTCTGATCTCTACATAAAATCCAAAGTTTATTAAAAAATATTATTATTCTTTCTAAAACATAATTTAAAAAAATTCAAAATTTAAAATTAATTAAATTTTGTTCTTGTGCACTAATCTGTGTGATACTGGATTAGAAATTTGAAATAGATAAATGGTAAAAAAGTTATACATGTACTAGTTGTTGCTTTTATACTTGATTAAACTAAATAAAAAATAAATACTATATCCAATAAAATTTACTCAAATTCCCTGAAATTTCATCTATGATAGATCCATAAAAAGAATTCATATATATATGGCTTTTGAATTGTTTCTTAATCAATAGCAGTTCCTCATATAAATCAAGTTTTTATTTTTTACTTTTACCCAAAAAATATAGACTGTGAATTAGATATCTATTTTCTGTAAAATATGAGCGAGTCTAATGCATTAGTTTACCAATACGTAAAACAAAATCTGGAATTATGCAAAACCACCTCATGTCATCTAAATTAAAGGAGGCAAGTAGCTTAAATTAGATATATTGTAACATAGGATACATTTGACTTCTTATATATACATATACTTTCTTGTTTCTTTCTTGTTCTTTACACACAACAAATTTTCTGATAAAAAGCATAATCAATTCATTTATATTACACAAGGATGAAAAAATCACTTATATTTTCATTTAATGTTTTACCTCTCCTCATCATTCTTGTACTAGGTTTGTCTCTATACTTTTGTAATATATATT
>NC_027754.1:2085981-2087674 GCF_000695525.1 Brassica oleracea var. oleracea | reverse complement strand
GGCCTTCCGTATATTTTCAGAAATAGTCCTTCGGCTTTTAACTATTTTCATTATGCCCCCAAAATATTAAAATGTGCAGATTAGTCCCCAAAATCACATTGTACATGAGATGAGATGTACACGAGTACACTACATGCGATGTACAAAATCACTGTATACGACGTAGTATTTTTAGATTATGTACACATGTACACGATATGGGATGTACAAAATCACATTGTATAGAAAACAACAATCTTTCATAAATAGTCTATTGGTGGGACATGTGGACTCCGTTTGGTAGTCTACTCTTTTCTAGGTGAACATGGCTCTACAAATATGGGTGCCTTAGTCTCAGATGTGTGAAATGGCATTCGCTGGGATCTACACCCGGCCAGATCTGAGAAGCAGGTGCGTTTAATGGCATTCATCTCCTTGCTGTCTCCTCAAGACCGAGCTGACTCTGCTTCTTGGATCATGGATGGAAAAGTAAAACAAAGGTTCAATCTCTAAATCTGTATGGAATGCGATCTTTACTTGATTTTTTTTGTGCAACCAAAGATTATATTAAGCTGGGTTCATTGCCAGAGAGTGAAACTCACTTGTTACATTAATAAAAACTAAAGCATTAAAAGGATAGGTTAAACGGTTTGAATCATTGACAAAAACCGGAAGCTTCTTCAAAAGGGCTTCTAAGCTGATCGATTTCAAATCGATCTGATCTTCTGCCAATATAGGCGACTGAAGAAAATGTGTAGCTCGTGATGTTTGTACATCTGAGCGTTGAAATACTTTCTCCATGATGGAGAAGGTTGATGGAAGAGTTCTCCTTAGAAAAGAGTAAAGTGTTGAAAGTGATCTCTCCAAAAAGGAGGAAATTGGTCTCTCCCCAAAGGAGGAATTTAATATGCCCATAATGCAAAATTTGGTTAAACAACCCATTGAGCAATTATTGATGTCTGTGCTTGAATTGAAGGATTGCAGAGGAAGGATTCTCTTCTTTGATAAGGAGGAGATGGGGAAATATCTCTCTCGGCCCTGTCGAGAGGAAGTTTGACTAAATTTACCCACAAAGGATAATTTTAGAGGGCTTGATGTTCTAGCTTTAGACACCTCAGAGTTGGAACTGATATTGAGCATTGCCTTGAGAAAGAGCTAGTTGATAAAGATGGATTCCTGAACACAAAAAGACCAGACAAATAGCTGTTGAATGAAACGCTCGGTACGTCTTGTGAGGTCTCCCAAAGATAACACACTAAACACATCACGTGGTATGATAATGGGGGTAGGAGCTTTAGCAATCTCAGATTTGGAGGTGATAAAGACCATTGTCTTGAACGTGAAGTAGCTACTGTTGTTCGCCAGCCGTGTCGTATACATAACTCAGTCGTGTCGTATACATAACTTAGTCATACCTCAAACATACCCTAAAATCGGAAAATGTTTAGATAACTCAGCTGTATCGTTTAGATAACTCAGCCGTATCGTTTATATAAATCAGTCATACCTCAAACATACCATAAAATCGGAAAATTGAATTCAAGTACTTTAAGAAATTATATTGAAGATCATCTTAACAATATCAAGTGAATATAAATAAACTGAATGTGTATAGTTTCTTGAATTTCAAGTTGAGACTTTAACTTGATCTTGAGATATATGTTTTCTTACAATCACTTATACAATTCTTACTTACAAGACTCTAACTTTAATC
>NC_027754.1:2082636-2085592 GCF_000695525.1 Brassica oleracea var. oleracea | reverse complement strand
TAAATCGAAACCCAAATTTATGGTAGATGATTAATTATATATATATATATATATATATATATATATATAGAGAGAGAGAGAGAGAGAGAGAATGTGTGGGTTTAATTAATATTATTAGGTTTACATTAATTATTTTTCTGGAATCTATGATTTATTGTATTCACTACTAATATAAAGATATTAAAAACTGTTTTTATAATTTTATATGTAGTATCATATGTATTTAAATGTATATTATCAATTTATCTAATATAATCTATGATATTTAATTGTTTCTATAAATAAATAATATTAATTCATCTATATTTAAGATGTTTAATTGTATGTTTGGAAACATATATTAGATTAGGTAATTATAGGGTTAGTTTCCTTTCAAACAGTTTAATTAAATAAATTAAAAATTAAAAAACATCAACCAATCAAATTATAACAATTAATTGGAAAGCTCTCCTATGAGCGACACATCAGCAGAAATCACTCAAGTGACTTTTCAATTAATATATAGGGGGAGTCTAGTGGCGCAAAGAAGTAATGTTCCATGCAAAGTTGAGGGTAAATCATAGGAGTGATCCTAAATTAATAATATTGATAATGGGATTTGTATTCACCTCACATACCTTAGCGCCACTCTCCTTTACGAATCTCATCTAATTTAGAAGGAAACCAAAGAGTTCAAATTTCCGATTCAGAGATTACCAACATGGAAGATGATGGCGGAAATGCAGATGACAAAATGTACTCAAGTAAATCTGCAGAAAATAGCTGAATACTGATTCATCTATCTTTCCTGAAAGCCCCTTAAATCACCTTGAACACTCACATTTAACCCCCAAACAAAAATAAGAAACAATTACACTCAGAGACAGTTTTAAGTTTTTTATAACATTAAAAGACAGTTCTTGCTACTAGAGCAGTTTTTTCTAACCAAAACCACTTTCTACCTATTCACTACCTAAATAACATAACTAACCATAAAGTTGGTCAACTAAACATTTAAATGCACTTGAGTCCTAATATCTTTCTCTCTCCCTCATCGATTTTATTCCGACATTTTTTCTCAGATCTCACAAGCCATGCTTTTCATGTTCTACAGTAGCTTCACATCTATGAACCAAACCAAATAATGAAAATAATCAACATCCCGACGGCGTATGACCAAATTGTCATCGAGGACTCGAGCTTTGACGGATTTGAGTTCTGGGTTCGAGAATTGCGGAATCCTAGATGATGAAAGCTAAAGAAAAGTTGATTATTTTGGTGCTTGGAGTTGACGGGTCAATAAACGGGTTACAGTCGGAGAGCTCCAATTCATCACCTCCTCTCCACCCTCAGCTCCTCTGTCCAAGATGACGTCGATGTTAGGTCTCGTTCATCGATGGTCGTTGCTCTTCGTCGCGTCTCGTTAACATCGGCTTCTCCACGTCTCAAGCCCATGACCGCTCCATCTCGGGTCGTGCTTTCAGCCTTCGCCGCCATAGGAATTAATTCTCACCGTCGTGTCTCTGCTCCGTCGTTGCCTGCTCGCCATCATCGTCAACGAGATCCGACGAAAAGATAGACCGAGCGACTTCAATGGATGAGTTTCATCTTTTTCATCTTTGGTCCTTTAGTTTTCTGCTTCTTTCACAATATACCTCAATTTCCAATCTGATCAAATTGCTTCATAAATTTACCCCAAGACTTTCAATGTAGCAATATGGCCTTCCGTAGATTTTCAGAAATAGTCCTTCGGCTTTTAACTATTTTCATTATGCCCCCAAAATATTAAAATGTGCAGATTAGTCCCCAAAATCACATTGTACATGAGATAAGATGTACAAGAGTACACGACATGGGATGTACAAAATCATTGTACATGACGTAGTATTTTTAGATTATGTACACATGTACACGATATGGGATGTACAAAATCACAATGTATAGAAAACAACAATCTTTCATAATAGTCTGCTGGCTTTTGATTATTTTCATTCTGGCCCCACAGCATTAAAATGTGTAGATTAGTCTCCAAAATCACATTGTACATGACATGGGATACATAGGATGTACACGTGTACACGACATGGGATGTACAAAATCAATTTGTACAAGACATAGCTGTACACAATCACATTGTACAGAATGTACACGACATGGGATGTACAAAATCAATTTGTACAAGACATAGCTGTACACAATCACATTGTACAGCAAACAACAATCTTTCTACATGGAAGCATGCTCCCATATTGGAACAAATCGATGGGACGAGAATTGAAAATATTTCACAGACACTGATGGTTATGCATTGAAAGCTAGATCTTGGAAAGCTTTTATTCCTTTTTAACACTTCTAAATATGTTTGCATGTTTAACATATATACTTTCAAAAGAAATTTACATGTACACATGTTTTCACTATCGATAAGGGCTAATGTGTACAATATACATATCATATTTTATCAGATATTTACATGTACACATATGTTTGAGATAAATCTTAGATCTCCAACATGTTGTAAATTTATGTACATTCGTTAGTGTACATGTCTACATGTATACATTAAATGTTGGTAACATATATGTGCACAATACATATGGTAGTGTACATCACTGGGAAAATTAAATTAATTCCATTCAAAGATGAAATGGTAATAGAATATGACTTCATATCATTATACAAAGTTTAATGAAGTTGATTTTAAAATGGTAGTAGAATATGACTTTCATATCATTATACAAAGCTTAATGAAGTTGATTCTCAAATGGCAGTAGAATATGACTTTCATATCTCTTTAACATGTACATGCGTACACTAACATTTGTGTACACATCATCGTGCTCACCCAATATACTCGTGTACACGAAGAAATGTACATACGCAAAACACAAAATATATGTTTGGTTTGGATCAAAACCGTATGAAACCTGTATGTATTGAACTTCTTTCTTTCTCTCTCCTCCCATTTCATCCTCTC
>NC_027754.1:2080028-2082431 GCF_000695525.1 Brassica oleracea var. oleracea | reverse complement strand
CTCCGTCTCCTCGACATCGTCGCCGGAATCTTCAACGTACGCTGTTAAACTCTCACCGGCCGGAAATTGCCTCCTATTCCTCTCAAACAGAGTTTCGAGATTTACTCTCGGTAACTGATGTTTGTCAAAAGGTAAAGGTGAAAGTAATTAATAACACGACCCCACCACTCCCGTTTCGAAATTCAAAAACCGAACCAAAAAATATAATAAAATAATTAACCTAACTGAATGAAACGACCAGTTACGCTTTTTGGAGTCTTTCCATTGAAAAAACTACCTCTGTATTGGGAACTGCTCTATTGTGTAAAAGAAAACTTGAAACTGCCCCTGTGTGTAATAAACTCAAAAAATAATATATTTTTCCTCAATTGTGAAAAGATCTCATTCTTCAATCGATGATCAACTTTTCGTATGGACTAATTCAGGTTATGTCGAAACCCCACAACATTATATATAATCATTAGATTGGGAGAGATACTAGAAAAATCCTGAGATATTTAATCATTTGGATCAATCTGTTAATGACCACAAACAGAGAAGGGCCTCCAGTGCTGCTGTAAACCACATTCATATACAATTTTTACCATAAGAAGAGTGGTTCCAACTTCAAAGGCAGAGAATAAGAGCAGAAATTTAACCTGATCCAAGGTGGCAAAAAATTCGTAAATCCTCCTCCCAAGTTGTGTCTACGTAACGTGCTGTCAAAGTATTTTCCAAAATAACAAAATGTGTTAAACTACATGGACGAAAAAGAACAACACATAAGTAGATCTTGCTCCTCAGGCTATTCACAGTTCTGTTTTTGTATGATAACATAGAACAATAACACAAAATCACATCCAGTTCCTCCAAAATGAAAGACCAATTTTGACGATGACATGACACAAAGATGATTTATGACAGGCTGATTTTTGTAGCTGACGTGGATAGGCTAAATGGAGTTCATATCCCCCGTTTAATATTAGTAGATACTCAGGTTGGGTTTTCAAATTCAGATAGGACATTAGAAGAGGGCAATAAATGTCTAAACCAGCAACAAGGTTTCAAGTTCTGAACTATCATTTGCAAAATTCTTCAAACTTGTACCAACAATAAATCTAGAGACATAGGATCATCTCAAACAACCCATCAAGCAGTAATCTCTTTGTTGAGCTTTGCAAGCTCCTGTCTCACCACAATGGCCCTCTGCAAGTTACAACACATGAAATCCATTCAACAAAGTGACTACGACAAGTAAATGATTATGAACTTAATATTAGCATTAGAAGCATAACACTGATTTTGAGCTTTCACATTTTCTTTAGATAGAACAAGCCATTTGAAAACATCTATGTATCTTATGAGTACAAAGAAGGCAGATAAGGGATCATTAAGCATCAAGGAGAGTGTAATTGTAGTAAAATAGAGAGAGATGGAAACTGGCCTTGATTTTTACCTCTATAATGCAACAGATTTAGGTGATTTGATCATTGTGTTCTATATTTGTGATAAAATGTTTATTAGATTATCTTATGATATTTCTCTGATAAAAATGCAATCCAAAATCATCCATCAAATATTATTTACTATAAATTAATGTCTGATCTCCACATAAAATCCAAAGTTTATTAAAAAAATATTATTCTTCTTTCTAAAACATAATTTAAAAAAATTTAAAATTTAAAATTAATTAAAATTATGTTCTTGTGCACCAATCTGTGTGATACTGAATTAGAAATAGATAAATGGAAAATTGCCAAATATGACTCACAACTTGATTTCAAACACAAAGGTTAACCCAAACTTGAAACAAATGCAAAAGTAACCTAAAAGACTATTGAACTTGTGAACAAACAAAAAAACCAAAATTTTTTTACGTTTCTAACCCCCTTAAGTCGTCTGCCCAGACGACTTTCCAGTAAGTCGTCCAGACGACTTTCCAAGAAGTTAAGTCGTCCAGACGATTTTCCAGTAAGTCGTCCATACGACTTATCTGGACTAGTTTTACTTAGAAATAATTTAAAAATTTTGTAAAAAATATTTTGATAAGCGAAAAATTGAAATCATGTAATTAACATAGGTTTTAAGAGATATAAATGAAGATATAACAAAAGTTAATTGTTTTCAACATAGATGAGTGAAAGTAGTGAGTCATGATATTCTTTGGTTTAGGTTTTGCCAACATATGTTGTAGTATTGTATGTGTTCTTAGGGTTAGATTTTGGAATGCATAAATGTTTTTTTGAAAACTTTAAAATTTACCTAAGTGTTTTAATTCTGTGTATAGTAAACACTATTTAAGTATAACTACGGGTTTATAACGTGGTTAGTTAGTTTATTTAATCAATTTAGTTTAGGGGTTAAATTTAGGGTCTGGGACGGCTTACTAGTAAGTCGTCTGATGTACAGTATTCAACAGACGAC
>NC_027754.1:2074862-2079928 GCF_000695525.1 Brassica oleracea var. oleracea | reverse complement strand
ACTAGGTTTGTCTCTATACTTTTGTAATATATATTGCATTTATTCTTTAAAAAAAAAGAATTTAGAATGTCTTTGTTTTTGTTTTTTTTTTGCAACATATCACTTTATTTTTTAATAAGCTACGTTGTTACAGACATTTTTTTATAGTTGATTACAATATGAAATTACATCTTATCTAAACCTATAAATTTATATACAGTAGTTTTGTGATAAATCTAGGAAACTGATATCCAAAAAGTATTTTGTGTTATTTCTTCACCTATTTTGGCTAGATATATGGTTTTAATATATTATGAAAAAAAAAATTTAATCCAAATTGGTTCAACAAACAACTTTTCTTCATTACTCCAAATTCATGCTTACTGAGTAATTAAATATGTAAAACTATAGTTCTTGTTTATGAAATAAAGTTGATATATCATTTTACAAGGAAATTTACATGGTACTTATAGATATCTTTATATCAGATTAGCTACATGTTTTGTTTACCTCAAATAATCAATGTTTTTTTAAACTAAATAAACATTATCTAAAATATTTTTCAGTATTTGAAATTTTTCGGAAACATTTTTCATTACATACACTGAGATTTATGTTTTATATATAATAGTGGTCGGAGCGATGGGGCAAGGAAATAAAAATAAAAAAGATACATGTCCCATATATCTAGAAAACCAAAAGCCTGAAAGTTGTCAAGACAAGCCAGCTTGCCTATCTGCGTGCAAGAAGAAGACAGAAGGGTCAGGGATGCAGGAAATAACCACTGGTTGCATCTCAGGAAACAAATGTGCATGCTATGTCCCATGTCCAAAATGATCTTAATGTTTATTTTATTGACAACAAAATTCATATATATTTATAATAAATTAAGATGTGATTTAAAGTAATAATTAAATAAGTTGTCAAATTATGTAATTGTCAAATTATGATAAGAATAAAATATGATCTTTTGCAGATGTAGTAAATGAAACAATAAGTTGAAAAGGTATATTAGAATTATTAACTTCTAAATTTTGGGCGCTAAATGAAAAAAAATGATGCTTACTAGATGAGCCCACGAGTTGTTTCAAAAAATATTATAGTTTTGTTATATCGCATCCACATTTATGTTGTTCGCCATTTATATTTGTTGTATAAAATATATATGGATCAATTTTGAGCAATAATCATAATAATATTTACATAAACTATTATGTTATATATCTTTTGTTGATTAAAATAGCTATAGAAAGTACAAAGTTCAAATGTTGTGTATTGTGGTATTTACTTACCACATCATTGTTTTTAGATGTTACATGATCATATATATATATAAGAATTTATATATCTTTATCATGTGTGCATGCTAATTAGATTATCAGAAATGGTAAGATCTAATAAATGTTCTCATTAGTGTTCTTAAAGTGAAATAATAGAAAATAATAAATAAATAAAAAAAGAAAGAGAATATATTATTGTGAGATAACACTATTGATAGAAATTTCTACGCATGTCATAGAATAAGTGACTCTATCAATACTGCGATATACATGCCATGCTATTAAAAATCTCCACTTTTCAAGATTTTTTTTTGAGAGCACTACCATTGTTGTTGCTCTTAAGACTTTACAAGAAATTCAAAAGCACAAAAAAAAACACAATCTCGTGTTATCTGGAAATGGTTTTTTGTTTATTATGATGGAAAATAATTATAAAGTTGACCAAAAAGAAGAAGAAGATGAGTTTTCGGTCAAAAAAAATAAAAGTTATCTTTCTAAAGTGAAGTGTCAGGAAAAAGAATGCTAACTTAGTAGGCCTTAGTAAAGTTCAACTTTCAAATGGGAAAAGGGACTCCACATTCTAGTCGTGGGACATGTGGACTCCGTTTGGTAGTCTACTCTTTTCTAGGTGAACATGGCTCTACAAATATGGGCGCCTTAGTCTCAGATGTGCGGAATGGCATTCGCTGGGATCTGCACCCAGCCAGATCTGAGAAGCAGGTGCGTTTAATGGCATTCATCTCCTTGCTGTCTCCTCAAGATCGAGCTGACTCTGCTTCTAGGATCATGGATGGAAAGGTAAAACAAAGGTTCAATCTCTAAATCTGTATGGAATGCGATCTTTACTTGATACTTATAGATATTTCTACTGCTATAAGTTTAGAGAAAATTACTAGAATGTTATAGAAAAGTTGGTTTATGACTAAAGTGTTATACATCTTTTTTAAATTACTAGATGTTTGTATACCCTAGTAAATGACAATAAACGCATTTGGTTAGTTTTTTTAATTAAAATTATTTTAAAACATTAAACCCATATCATTAGTTAATTATCCACATCAGCAATAGAGAACAATCAATTGTCTCTTTAATTACATAAACGTTGAAAAAAAAACACAATAACACGTACAACTTCGCCGAAGAACTAAGGGAACCCTAACCGCCGCTTTTCTAAAATCGTCGTCGACATTGTGTTTACTCCCTCTTCCTCGAACTAACTCTCTGTCTTGTGTTCTCTGATATCGTCGTCTCCAATCGTTTCTACGAAATATTCTTTGCTGCAATCGCCCGAAATCATCTTCTCTGCTACGTTTTTCGAGTTTGTGGCTGAGTTTTAGTTTATGTTGTGGCTGAGTTACTTTCTTTTACGGCTGGTTTATATATGCAGTTGTGGCTGAGTTACTTCCCGCCAATCTCCGAAAACCTAGCTATAAGAAGTGTGCATTCCGAGGAGAAAAGACAAATACATTCCAAAAAACCATATTTGGATAATCTAATTTTTGTTTCCAGATCTGAGTGAAAGAGAAGATTGAACAAGAAGAGAATGGAGGAGACGGAAAGAAGTGATGGATTCAGCAGAGACTACACAGAAGAGTTCAATGAAGCTTGTATACATGGACGAGTTATCACCGAAATTGTGCAGAAAACTTGTATTTTTGGTTTTCTATGTAAGAAACATAACTCACCCATGTATTTTGTGTTTGACTTATGCTATGTTTACACTACTCAACCGTGTCGTTTATATATCTCAGTCGTGTCGTTTACATAACTCAGTCATACCTCAAACATACCCTAAAATCGGAAAATTGAATTCAAGTACTGTAAGAAGTTATATTGAAGATCATCTTAACAATAATATCAAGTGAATATAAATCAACTGAATGTGTATAGTTTCTTGAATTTCAAGTTGAGACTTTAACTTGATCTTGAGATATATGTTCTCTTACAATCACTTATACAATTCTTACTTACAAGACTCTAACTTTAATCATTTCTTAGATATAAACCTCAAATCATAAAATATAGAATTATAAAGTTTATCTTTGAACAACAAATCCAATATTTTTTTATTATTTAAAGTTTAAGGTTTAGGTTTAAAGTTTAGGTTTATAGTTTAGAGTTATACTCAAATTTTAATCATTTAAAAAAAAAATTTAATTTTAAATTCCATTTTAAATTTTGATTTAAAACCGTAACTACATTCTTTAAATTAAAAAAAAATTCAAAACAAATTGAAAAAAAAAACTAAAATTACAAATTATATTGCTTTTTTCATGACCATTGATTGATTTTAGTCTAAGGGTTCAATATTTTCAATATAAAATTATAATGTTTTATAATGTTTTAAAATTTAAACAAATATTAAATATAAAATTATAAAGTTAAATATTTTCAAAATATTATCTCAAACATATCTATTTGGAACCTTTAACCCTAAACCCTAAACCACATACTTTGACCTATACCATAAAACATTAAACTTCAAATTTAAAAAGAAAAATAATTAATCATCTACCATAAATTCTAACTACAAATGTTAAAACTCTAATAATTTTTTTACTTAAAAATATAATCTTAAATCTTAAATCGAAACCCAAAACACTATATACCAAACCCTATACTCACTCAGTTATATACCCTAAACTTTAAACTTCATATTGAAACCACATATCAAAAAATCAACATATAATCATAAAATCCAAGTTTAAAAATTTAAAGCTTTATCAAAAAAACACTTTAATATAAAATATAATTTTAACCATCAAAATTAAAACACTAACCATTGATTGTTTATATCTAAGGGCTACAAATCCATCTTGTAGTTATCTTTTAACTTCTTTCTCATTGGTTAGATTTTTTAGTACAAGGATTACAATTCTTGACCATTAATTAGTTTTGATCTAATGGTCTAAAATGCATTTTTTTTCTTCACTTTCTCTCTTCTATTTGACGTCTCCTTCTCCTCTTCTCTTTCCTTCAGGAGTTCTTTACAGTTCCAGATCTTCTTCATCTCTCTCACTTTCTGTCTTGTAAACAAGAGAGATTCATACATTATCATTCGTGTCTTATGCCTTAGTATATTTGGTTTGTAATCTTAGAAGTTAGAGAAGAAGAAACGTCAAAGAAGAAAAGAAGATTGTCGGAGAAGAAGAAGAAAACGTGTCGAAGAAGACTGGTCTTCGCCGTCGTCACGGATATTGAGCTCATCGCCATCTATACTTGCCGACGTCATCCTTGTTTCCGTTTCTTAGTCCATCTTTGTCGTAGTCGCCACTACCACCGCTTGTCACCACACTGGTCACCTCTCTCTCTTTCAATCTCTCTCGCTCTTTCTCTGTGTTTTGAATTTGTTCTTGTTGCTGGAAGGTGGATAAGGCAGAGGAGCTTGATGGTGGAGGAGGTAACAAAACCGTTGTGTGGCTTGAAGACGTCGGAGTTCTCATGGTAACAGGACTGCGGCGGCGAAGGAAGAAGACAATAATGACCTCCCGGCTCTCGTGATATGGAAGAAACACACGGTGGTTTAGTTAGGTTTAGATTTTGTCGACACGGCTGCAAGCTTTTTTTTCTAGGATTTAGATTAGGGTTGGTTTATAATTAAACTCAGTCGTAATGTATGCATAACTCAACTGTAAGTGTGCATAATTCAACCGTAACGTATCTGAAAGGTATAAGCTAGTCGTAACGTTCCTATAACTCAGCCGTCAAGTGTAATATGTTTCGCGACATTTCGTATTTTGGGCGGGAAAAAAAATCATTCCTTCAACTCTGAACACAATATTAAAACTTTAATATTTTCTTAAATTT
>NC_027754.1:2064970-2074740 GCF_000695525.1 Brassica oleracea var. oleracea | reverse complement strand
GTTATAAAAATTATAAACTCAGTCGTAACGTATGCATAACTCAGCCGTAATTTGATTATAACTTAGCCGTAACGTATGCATAACTCAGCTGTAAAGTATGCATAACTCAGCCGCAACGTATCTGAATGGTATAAGTCAGCCGTAACGTTCCTATAATTCAGCCGTCAAGTGTAATTTGTTTCGCGACGTTTCGTATTTTGGGCGGAAACAAAATATTTTGGGCGGGAACAAACTCATTCCTTCAACTCTGAACACAATACTAAAACTTTAATCTTTTCGTAAATTTGAACCTGAATCCCTAAACTATAGAACTATAAGATTATAAAAATTATAAACTCAGCCGTAAAGTATGCATAAGTCAGCTGTAGTTTGATTATAACTCCTAAAACTTTAATCCTATCTTAAATTTGAACTTCAAACCCTAAACTATAGAACTATAAAGTTATAAAAATTATAACCTCAGTCGTAACGTATGCATAACTCAGCCGTAATTTGATTATAACTTAGCCGTAACGTATGCATAACTCAGCTGTAACATATGCATAACTCAGCCATAACGTATGTGTTGGAGACTCACTGTATGAACTAAAGTTATCATATTCAGCTAACGCACCATCTGAGTCATCAAACATATAAAATCAGCTTTCAAATTCATCATCTTCTTCTTCGTCCTCTCTCATTTTCTTACTTTTTTTGTTCAACTTTCTCCTTTTCTTACAATTTACAGGACTTAGCTTCTTCATCTCTCTCTCTCTTTGAGTCTTTCTTCTTCTGCAAGACGATGAATCCAATGAGACAGCAGGATGTCGGACCGCCATATATGACACTAGAGGAGAGGAAGCTTCTTCTTTAACCGATCATCATCGAAAACGACGACGACTGTAGTAGATCTGTCTCTATTTTCAATTTTTAAAAATCTATGTTTTTAGACCGAGTTGCGAAAACAATAATTACCAGATCCATAAGATCTCAGAGAAAGATAAAGAATAAGTTGAAGAAGATAGATAAAGAAGATGAAGAATGAAGAATAACATAGACCCTTATTTTATTGTTGTAACATTAGTGATGATGAATTGATGACATGGCGGATGCCATGGAAAATCGGTTAGTCAGCCGCCAAACGAATATATAACTCAGCCTAAATAAATCAGTTCTCATGTACAATGTAAGTCAGTCGAAACGTGGATACTATTTCAGTAATTAATCCTTTGCTAATAAATTAGCTATAATTAGGATGAAAAATCATAAGTCAGCCGTATCGTCAAATAAATCAGCCGTCAAACAAATGATATTCTAGTAATTAATCTTTCGCTAATAAGTCAGCCGTAAATAAGCTAAGTTTACTGTTAATCCATCCAATTACGGCTGATTAAATATAACTCAGCCGTAACAACATCCCATAAGTCGGCCGTAAATTCATTAACTCAGCAAGTCGATGTTCATTAACTCAGCCGTATAAACGTAATTCAGTCGTGTCTTAGCTACAACTCAGCCAAATTTTCCAGAATCAAACCACCGATGTATAAGTCAGCCGTAAGTTGTGTACGTAAGTCAGCCGCTATCCCATAAATCAGCCAGATTTATGTAAATCAGCGTTAGTTACGGCTGATTTATGTTCTTAAGTCAGTTGCGTTGTTTAATTCAGCCGGAATGTAGCAATAACTCAACTATAACGACGTATATAGCGCTTTAAGACTGACTTAATGAAAACACGGAACTAAATGCATACGTTGCACCGGATTTTTAATTACATGGCATTAAAAAGTAATGGCATTCTAGTAAATACGTTTTTTCTCGTAATGTAAAAAAAAGATAGGCTTGTTATATAAAAAATGGCAATAATAAAAAAAAAATTTTATATAGTTCTAATCGATTGTTCTAAAATATGTAGAGTATGAATGGTGACCAAGGAACGACGAGGAACAAATGCATTCCCTAACATTCCTTAAAAAAATCACCATTCATAAGGAATAATTTTTCCTTTTCATTCCCTCCCATTCCTCTTTTTGTAGAGAAATAAAGAACAAATTAATTCCTTATTAAATATGGGATGGAACAACCATTCCTTTTCATTCCTGCAATTTTGTTCCTCTACGTTCCTTTTCTATTCGTTCCTCTTGTTTCTAGAATGGTCACCAGTCAGACTCGTAATGTAATACTACTCGGTTTGGGTTAGTTCAGATACAACAACAAAAGAGGTCGATAAATGTCTAAACCAGCAAAAAAGGTTTCAAGTTCTGAACTATCATTTGCAAAATTCTTCAAACTTGTACAAAAGATAAATATCAAGGCGTCAAAAACCCCATCAAGCGGTGATTTCTTTATTGAGCTTTGCAAGCTCCTGCCTCACCACACCGGCCCTCTGCAAATTAACATATGAAAAAAAAAAACATTCAATAGAGTGAACAAGACAAGTAAATGACTACGTGCTTAGCACTAGAATCATACAACTGGTTTTAAGGTTTGACATTTTTATAAGATATAACAAGCTATTTGAACTAACATCTTTAGATCTGTCGAGTACAAACATGGAGGGTAAAAGGAGCATTCATTGCAGCAAAACAGAGATGGAAACTGACCTTGATTTTGGCCAACATGATCTGGAACCTATCAAAGTCATTGAGGGCAGCTCTTCTCTTCTCTTCCCCATGAACTCTTCTCCCACTTGTTCTTCACATCTGCAAAAGTTATAAACGTTAAAGATGACCGACCAGGCAAGACAATTACAATGCCAGACATAGGAAGCGTGTACTATAGACGAACTAACCAGCTTTCTCCATAGCCTCAATGAGAATCTTCTTCTTAGGCACTCTGTTGATATCAATGACGATATCAGTAAGAGAAAGCCTCTTCAAATTCATCTGGATTCTCTCCATGTAAGGAGCATCCACAAGAGCCTACACACACAAGTACACACGGGCATAACAATTAAAAGACAATCAAACACTGAAGACATACATGTAACTTGCGAACAAGCAGATCAATATGAGAAGTAAAGGCGGAACCACCGTTTTGCAGATCTATCAAATCTACAATCGCGAAGGGAAACCTAGTTACATTACCCTGTTTTGGTCGACCACATCGACGATGACGACGAGCTTCCCGTAGTCTTTTCCGAAGTTTACGAGAGCCACTCGCCCTATCTCGACGTATCTCTTGAAAGCCTGTAAGCGTACAAGCAGAATCTGTGAGTACAACTTGAGTATAAACTTGTAGGGATCGGAGGAGGTTTACCATTTTCTTCGGTTGAAGGGAAGGAGAGACGACGACGATTAGGGTTTTAGCTTTCACTTAAGAAAAGAAAGTTAATTAGGGTTTTAGTTTTGGGCCTTAAATTTCGAATACGAGCCCACAAATAAGGGCCCATATTTGGTTATTGGTTTAGGAAACCCGGTTTGATTCGGATTCATCTCCCATCTACTCTGTATAGTATACCTCTGCTCCGGCCACCTATTCCCCGTTGCCATTATCCCTCCGGACGATTTAAAGTAAGACAAGACAGTGTGTAAAGCTTCGCTTACCATTTCTGACATGATGATATGTGCTGCATCTCAACTGTAACAAAAGGTATTTCGAACTTCGATTAATAATCCCTGCGACAATGAGAAATTGATGTTATTGGGTTTCTGTCTAAACCACTTCGTTTTTTTGTTTTTTTTTTTGTCACAAATTGACATAAAAGATTGTTATTTTCTTGTTCAGATAACTACTGGGTTCTGACCACCAGTCCCTGTTTATGTGGGTTTCAAGCTCAATAATCAAGTCTTCTGGGTTTGCGAGAACTGAGGCTTTTCGATATATCTGGTCCACGACCTTTCTCTTTCATCCTCTGGCTGATTATAACAACCCAAGACTACTTCGTAGTGGTTCTGGTAACACAACCCACTTTGCATCACGGCATTATGCTTCAAACACTGGAGTTCGTTCCAGTAAGCCTTTTGGTGAAGACTTTGATACGACTCTGAAGCACATTGAAGTCTCAGATAGTTTTGTTGAAACTATCAGGAATGTGCTTATAAAGCACAGATGGATAAATAGATTTGATAGTGAGTTTAGTATCGAGCTTGATGAATACAAAGTCATTAGGATTTTGGATGATTTGTTTGCAGAGACTTCAGATGCATCTATTGCTCTTTACTTCTTTAAGTGGTCAGAGTTGTGGATTGGTGCTAAGCATTCAAGCAGGTCTATCTGCCGTATGGCTCATATTTTGGTATCTGGTAACATGAATTATAGAGCTGTTGACATGCTTCTCCATCTGGTGAAGAGATCCGATGGAGAAGAGAGGTCATTGTGTTTAGCCATGAATGATCTTTTCGAAACTCGTGGTGACCGTGAGGTTTTGGAGACTGTGTTTAGCATGCTTGTTGATTGTTGTGTTAAGGGGAGAAAAGTAGACATGGCCGTGAAACTAGCTTACAAGATGGATCAGTTAGGCATCTTTCCTTCAAGAGGGGTTTGTATTTCTTTGCTCAAAGAGATTCTACGGATTCACGGTTTGGAGTTGGCTAGGGAGTTTGTTGAACACATGATTAGTAGAGGAAGACACCTTAACGCTGCTGTGCTCACCTTATTCGTTAGCAAACACTGCTCTGATGGTTGTTTTGATAAAGCCTGGGAACTGCTTATGGAGATGAAACAACAGTATGGAATCAGACCAGACATTGTGGCATTCACCGTTTTCATTCATAGATTGTGTAAGGCAGGGTTCCTAAAAGAAGCAACTTCGGTACTGTTTAATCTCAAACTCTTTGGTATCTCTCAGGATTCTGTATCAGTCAGTTGTGTTATAGATGGGTTCTGTAAAGCGGGAAAGCCAGAGGAAGCAGTTAAGCTCATTCATTACTTTCGTCTCAGACCAAACATTTTCGTGTACAGTAGCTTTTTGTCGAAAATATGTACCGAGGGAGACATGCTTAAAGCGTCCACCGTGTTTCAGGAGATCTTTGAGTTGGGGCTCCTCCCTGATTGTGTTTGTTATACTACTATGATAGGTGGATACTGTAAATTAGGCAAAATAGATGAAGCTTTCAAATGTTTTGGAGCTATGTTAAAAAGCGGAAACTCGCCGTCTTTAACTACGTATACACTGCTTATTGGTGCTTGCAGCAAGATTGGTAATGTAGATGATGCAGAAGCTTTGTTTCGGAATATGAAAGTGGAAGGTTTGGTGCCAGATGTTGTTACATATAACAATCTAATGCATGGGTATGGGAAGACTCATCAGCTGAATAAAGTCTTTGAGCTTATGGATGGAATGAGATCTGCTGGTGTCTTTCCAGATGTTGCAACCTACGATATCTTGATACACAGCATGGTCGTTAGAGGATACGTTGATGAAGCAAATGGTATTGTCAATGAGCTTATCAGACGTGGATTTATGCCAAGTGTGTTGGCATTCACTGATGTGATTGGTGGGTTTTCAAAGAAGGGGGATTTTCAGGAAGCGTTTCTTCTGTGGCATTACATGGCTGATCTTAGAGTGCAGCCTGATGTTGTAACGTGCAGTGCGTTGCTACATGGGTACTGCAGAGCGCAGAGGATGGGTGATGCTATGGTGTTGTTTAATAAGTTGCTTGATGCCGGGTTGAAGCCTGATGTGGTTTTGTATAATACTCTCATCCATGGATATTGCAGTGTAGGAGAGACTGAGAAAGCATGTGAGTTGATTGGTATGATGGTTCAGAGAGGAATGGTTCCAAATCAGAGTACCTATGTAGCACTTGTTGTGGGGCTCGAGGGAAAGAGTGGTGTGAACTCAGAAAAGCATGCATCCATGTTACTTGAAGAAATTTTTGTAGCAAATAGTGCCAAGTAACACTGTCTTTTTTTGGTGATTAAAGCCTTCTCTCAGTGATAACAGTTGAAATTCACTAATGGATTGTTGCGCTTTCAAATATACAATGGTATCACACTAAGACGTTACAAAAAGAATCAATAAAAGCTAAACAAAACAAACAGAAAATGCAGAGATATAAGCAAAATATAAACCTGAAGAATTCATGGAAGCTGCTCTAAAGGACTGAAGATTTATCTATCCGTTTATGAATGCAATGCAAAATGAGATCAGCCGGAAGAAGAAGATGTTGAAGAAGGGATGGCGTCGGAAGTTATTGTTGATTGATCTTGCTGGTTTCTATCAAATTCAAAGAATGGCTTTAACCTCCTTTCAACCTCGCTGGATTGTAGATCCATCTCATGCGCAACCATCGAGTAAGCAGAGTGACAAAACTCATCGCTCCTGAATGCAACTGTCCATTTTCCATCTACTAGACCTTTGGACTTGAGCTTCTTATAGACTCCTCGCTTTATTGGATCCAAGAAAGGTAACGTAGATGGTCGGATTCTCAAGTGTAGCCACCTTGGTTGCTTTTCATCTATTCGGGGCTGAAAAACCAAACAAACGATAGATCATTTCTATATGTCAATATCATATGATGATTATCTCTGTGCTTGTGTGTGATCTTTACAAACAGTGAATGTGAGTACATACGTTGCAGCCGGCTAAAGGTGCAACAATACGGACGATTCCGTGATCTGGCTTCAAAAGTGACTTTTCAGCAAGGACGATCCAACCAGAGACACCAGACGATAATGCTAGAAACGAGAATTCACGTTCCTTGCCTCTTTCAAAGGCAATCCAACAAGGTACAGCATCAACTGCACCGGGAAATTTACTTTAATTACGGTAGATGTATTACTAAAGCAAGCACAAGAGAGTCATTTTCTAACCTAGCTTCACTTCGGTGCCAGGTTTTGGGACTGAAACATCCAAACCAGAAGTTGTGGCACGAGACGTTTCAGATATGTCGGCAGGAGGGTGGATGGGAGGCTGCTCTGGCAAGGGCCTACCAAGCAAGAAGATCTGGAGTTGATGAAGAAGCACAAAAACCTAAGGAGTAAAGGCTCGATTATCAGATGTCTGTAGCAGCATATACATTAACGCCAAGCACTTATAAGAATTTTGTATAACAAGATAAAGAGAAACAGAGAACATAATGGGCGAACCTTTACCACCTCGCACAACTTTTCACCTGCTGTAAATGATGAATCGCTAACAATGTTATCTGTTAAAAAAAATAGCTGTTAATCACATGTATCATCAGCTAGCCGTACAAAATGTAAAACAAAGATTCTACCATTAGAAGAGAATCTATCCAGCTGGAGAATAACAGATATAGGGTCTTTTTGAGGAGATGGAGCTTCGATCACTGTCAGAAGAGATTTGGTATCAGATTCATCTCACAATCAAAGTTCAACATATGCAGCATTTTGCTTATTTACTTGCCTTTTTTGCACTTTTTCCACTCATCAAGCAGTACTGTGATGAGTAGATCAGGCCAGGAACCTTTGATCTCCCGGATTAGTGCTTCTTTGCATTTCTCATATGAATCCTGATATCAGCAGGGAACTGGTAAATAGTCAGGAGGGGGGAGAGAGAGAGAGACAGTATCAAACAGAACAAACATTTTGAAAGAAACATACATTCAGCATCTTCAGATGTTTATGATTAAACTCTGCCTGGCTATAAGGAAGCAATTGGCGTAAAAGCCATCCTCCACACCATAATGTTTCTGCAGATATGTTTTCACGGCAGAGAAGACTGACCAATGCATCCACCACCTACACCACATATTTTTATTAATTCAAGACAATAGCTTTTACAAAAAGAACCTACCTTTAGCAGATTGATTGTCAGAAAAACGTAAGCTAATAACTAGGGTTTCACAAACAGTTCATAATTTACCTGATGTCTATGTACAAGGGGGGACACTGCAGCCCCACGCAATGAACAGCATACTCCAAACTGCTCCTGTTGAAGTTACTTGAATGAATAAGTCAATCACAATATATAACACAACCAAAGATATGGATGGGAAGAAATTTAAGAAGATGCAGCCAAGTACCTCCAGCTTCCGTAGACACCAATCAAGTTCACTACTTCCATCTCTCATAGAACCATTTCGCGGTGAAAATAGTTGTTCTTCATCAGAGTCCTCCCCAACCAAAGATTGCTATCAAAGATCACTACGACTTAAGTTTTGAATTAAGAAAGTATACTAAACACAAGACAAAGGATAATGACAGAAACTTACCAGCAAAAGTTTTTTGTGCTGCTTACGCTGAGGAAGAATGCCGAAAGCATCTAGCATTGACTCTTCAAGTTCTATTAAAAGAGAACGTAAAACATCAAAAACTTAAAAGACGAGAAGAATCTGCACAACGCCACTGCCAATACCTTTTGTCTGCAATAAAGTGGCTAGCACAAACAAGGAACCCTGAGCTTGCACGTCATCTCCCTCAGAAATATATTGAAGCAAGGTCTCCCTAGTTACCAAAACAACATAGCTTAATAGATATGAGGAAAATATTAAAGACAACATCATACAACGGTTAAAGAGAATAAGAACCAACTAACTCAACTTGGTACAGGTTTTATTAGCTAATATGTTACCTAAATGTAATATCTGAATCGTTGAAGATACTTTTCGTAGTACTTTCACTGCAGACGTGGGAGTTTCCATCCTCCCTTAATACTGCATTGCTTGGACACTGTTGATCTGCTTCCTCGGAAACACCATTGTCTGGATGCCCATTTCGAAATCTAGGGCGTTCAGGAGCCAAGCTACTATTAGGCTTCACTAGGAAACTCGCAATGAAAGCTTTTACAGGGCAGAAAAGTGTAGCAGCGGTAATATTTGCCAAATCTTTGATTTTAACTATCCGCAGGATGCAGCAAAGCAGATAGAGAGAAGTGATGGGATCAATTGAAACATCCTGAAATAACAACAAAACCAATTAACAAGGCTAACATGATAGCACAGAAGGAAATTAAGAGGAAAATATGATATGTTGTACATTTACAGTCTCAGAGCATAGAGACGGGAGAAGAAGTGGGAGAGTTAGATTCTGCAGAATGTGATCTGTTACCAGCCTCCCAATATCAGGTATGCCAGCAGAGATAACATCACTAAAGTAGTACAAGGTGTCCTCAATCCCATCAACGGCAGAAAATAATTTTCCTCCTGAGTCTGGGGATGGGCTCCTTTAGCAAGGAATAAAATGAAAATCTTTCAGAAGAATAATATTTACCAAGGATCAAACACAAACTAAATAAGAAGATAGATGCAAAGGGGTTATGATAAGTAAAAACTTACTCTAAAGTGTTCAACACCATTGCACTTAGATCAATGCATTGCTTTTGGAAAAATGAAACTAGTTTTGAAAAGTACTCGGTGTGTGGTGGACTAACTACATAATCATTCACAGATTCATCGCCAACTGCAAAAACAAAACTTAAGGCATCAGAAACGATGCTAAAAAAGCTTACCATACAAGCTACAAATCAAAAGAGCTAATATACGTGACTTACCGTGATATACATTAAGAGTCAGGGAACGAACTGCAGTGCGTATCATGTTCTCTTCATGAAATGCAAACTTAATGCCTTCAACATAAAGAGGAAAAGAAACTACTACATCCTAGACGCAGAAAGAAAAAAATCTATAAAGGACTTGCACCAGTAAAAAAGAACATGCAACTTAAAGAATACTCACGTTCTCGGTCTTCAAAAGCAATGATATCGTATGCTGGTTTAGTTTCCCACTAACAGCTCTACGTAAAGAAAACATAAGAGTTATCAGAGACAGTCGATGAGTACTTCCTAAAGCCCAGATAACAGCAGAAAAACTGTACCTTAAGAAGGATATGTAGTAGGATAGGAGCTCTTCATGTTGGAAGTCAAATGTATATGTTATCAAATAGTTTAC
>NC_027754.1:2050514-2064870 GCF_000695525.1 Brassica oleracea var. oleracea | reverse complement strand
AGCTCTTCATGTTGGAAGTCAAATGTATATGTTATCAAATAGTTTACATATTCGTTACTGAACAAATAGTCTGCAAGGAGTTTCAAAAGAAGACCATCAACAGACTCTAATCATAAAGATTCTCAAAGACAGATATATAGCATCTGAAGAACTCACAGATGGCTTGTTCACTTTTGAGGTTCTGGATCATAATACTCATGGTTTGCAACAACTGAACAGAAACTGCTACTGTTTTGCTAACCCTCAAGATACGTACAAACTCTCCCATGACTTGCTTCTCCATAAAAAACCTGCAACGGATTTGCGAAATATGAGCATATGCCACATTAGGAAATTAAGGGGGTTGACTGATAAGACTGACTCAAAGAATGAGGGATCATGCTGATCGCCATAGGTTAGTATCTCCGCGATTGATCTCAGTGCCTCGACAACAAAGTCCTTCAAAAATGGTAAACAGAGATCAAATCGTAACAAAAGCAAAACCGTAACACCAAGCCAAAGTTGCTTAAAATGAAAGGATCTTATGCCACTGACCTTATTGGTATCGTTCACTATCTGAATTTTCCTCAACTGGTCCGTCAGATGCCTACACAACAACAACAAAAGTTTCAATTCTTCTGCTTACTGTCGACACAAGATCTCAATGAAATTCAGAAAACAAGTCATTGAAGGTAGCTAGACCCTTGGATCAATAAACAAAATTTAAAAACTTCTGCTTCGTCCTCTGGTGGAATAAACGAACTAATACTGTTCCTCACAATTTCGATAAGGTTGACCCCTGAATGAAACTGGGGAAGGTGAACTTAAATAGTCTTTGATGGCATCAAAGATTCACCTTCCCTAACAAAATAACTGCAAACAGCCAATTCTAATTACAACCTCTCAACCAAACACAATTTTTATACACATGATCGCTGAAGACTCGCGCACACCATTGGTGATCTTAGTCAGGATTGGAACAAGACAACACAGAGAGAGATACATCAGAAAATGAAACTTGTTGCGGGATCGACCCTGATCAGTCGAAAAGGTAAACCTGAGTTCGACCAAGGAGAATCGATCTCTGGGTCTTAAGAAGGAGAACCACATGATTGCTCGGATCAATCCTTTGAATCCACTCTTCTCTTGATCATTCTTCACTCCCCGACAAAACCACAGATGAAATCCGATTCCAGCTCCGGTTCGGATTCGAATTGTTGTGGAACGCTTTAGATGTCTCCGGTAAACAAAATACAAGTGTTCACGGTCTTGCGAATAGAACCACCGACGTGGGTGGGTCGGCTTCAATAGTCCCAAGTAATTCTTATAAATCTCATTTTCTAATAGTATATTGTTTTGAAATAATTTTATGCTTAATATTTGAATACAATTATTCATACATTATAATTTTTTAAAAATTATTTAGTTATGTATAAATTAAAATTACGATTATTTTCAAAAAAAATATTATATAATATTAAAATTAACTTTGTTTATTTAAAATATTTACTTATATCTTAGATTATTAGATTCATTATATGTATTTATTACCCTAATTCAACGTAACTTATAATCAAATATTTAAAATGTTATTTAACCAGTATAAAGATTTGCAAACTATACTAACCAGATGATTTTCCGGTGCTCATATGCGCGGATACAATCATTTACAAAATAATAATTATTTAAATCTTGATATATAATTATTTTTTATTATAATTAAATCAAGTCAAATCAAATCAATTTTATTTATCGTCTAAATGTGCATGTATTTTCACGATAATTATCAAATTATATGTTGATGTTTTTAAATAAACATTAGAAACTAAAGCGATACGTAGGAAGTTACATGCATAAGTAGCTGATACATTTTTGGAAGCTCATGAACACATATCAATATTTACAATAATTAAAATATTTTTTTAAATTCTAAATAACTTTATGCATTTGATTTATTGAATGGAAACTGAAATTTATTTTAAATAATTTTAAAAATGAGAATTCGGATTTGCTTTGGTATTTTGATTATGGTTCTATTAAGTTCCACAAACATAAAAACATAAAATTCAAAAGCAAATTTAATATTAAGAAAACAAATAACTTTAATAATGATAAAATATAATATATCTACCTTATGAAACTATTTTGTAACTATTTTATCAAACTATGTTTATGTTTAAAATTTATTTTTAGTGTTTTTTAATATCTCTTAAAAATAAGCAGTAAACAAATTGTGATTGTATTTGAAAATAATATTATATAAGTAAAATATAATTTATCGATATTTTTTTCCGGTAATTGAAAGATATTATAGTCAACTAAATATATTAAAAATAAATAAAACATTTCAATAATATTAATTATAAACTATTTTTAGTCAATTAAACATATATAAGTTTATGTTGCTTAGTTATTTTATGTAATCATCTAAGAAAATAGATAGATATATAAAAATATTTATATTACTTTGAATGTTTTGTATTGTTTGAAATTATGTTTTAAAAGAAATAATATTTTTTTTTCTAATATCAAGATTATCAGTGTAAATTGTTTTTTAATGAAATCACATTATATACAAATTTATATTTTCCATATAAGAAAATATACATATATAGAAAGTATTTTATTACTTCAAAAGTATAC
This sequence comes from Brassica oleracea var. oleracea, assembly GCF_000695525.1. Lineage (NCBI taxonomy): Eukaryota > Viridiplantae > Streptophyta > Magnoliopsida > Brassicales > Brassicaceae > Brassica > Brassica oleracea. The sequence continues at coordinate 2,062,248 of NC_027754.1, read as the reverse complement.
TTTATGTTATTTAAAAATATTTTTTAAATGTAATATTACTATTTTGTGAACTTTACTTTTTTATGAAATCATATTATATATACATATATTTTCATTTTTCAATTCGTTTTTTTTAACTTTATAAAAAAAAAATTATTATATGTATATGTTTTTGGAAAATTTTAAAAAGGAAACTAAATAAAAAAAAAATAATAGTATTTTAAATGTAATACTTTTAATTCTTTAAGGGTATCAGTGTAATCAACCATCGTGAGAGTTAACGTGAGAGCGACACATAGGAAATTGACTTCTCAAATAATATTATAGAGATATACTTTATTTTAAAAATATATAATATTATATATTAATTATTATAATTATATAATTTTTTTATAATATATAATTCCTAATAATAGTTTTTTTGTATAATTTATCGATTTTTAACCTTATTCAAATTATCAATTATATCATCATATATTATCATTTATTTATGATCAACTGCATAACAATTACAAGATGTAGCTTTTTGCTTGACACTGAATCAATAGATGATACTACATCTTTGATAGATAGACAATGAACAACATTCTAAAACTTCAGAAAAAAATTTACATTTTATGATTTGTAACAAAATTGTATCTTCTGAAAACCGACCAGTTTAATATTTTGATGTGTACTGACATTTTCTTATGATCAACTGCATACCAATTACAAGATGTAGCTATTTTATGATTTGTAAGAAAATTGTACTGGCTCATCCACTTTTTCATTTGTTTTTGGCCTTTTGCAAAAGAAAAGATAATTCAGGTAAGTTTTCAGCTCATCAAAACAAAATTTCCTTAAATGTTAATTCTAAATTTACCAAACCTTATAGGAAAGAACTTAGATCATATATATCGTTCTCAAATAATGTTCTTTTCCGCTACTTCTTATTTGATGATAAGCTATTTTGGTAGACATTTGTTCCTTCCAAATTTTCTCTATTATACATGCTTTTCTTTTTTTTCCAATTCAGTAAAACGACACAGATTCGTTTATAAGACAAGAAACTTCACACAAGCTCACAAAGGACTTCCGATCACAAACCTAAATACATGATTACTCTGTTTATTTTAATTTTAGTACACAGGTATCAAAAGTCCCCAGACTTAATTTAATCATCATCGCCGGTGATCTCCACGACTCTCACATTGCGATTATCCTCGATCTCCGGCGGCGTCTGGGAAAAAGTACCATCTTTCGCGACGAACACGACGAGGAACGCATCCTCCTCCATCCACGCCGTCACCTGATCCTTCAGGGCGTTGTCGGGAAGCTTGAATCTGCTCATGAACTTGTTGTCTCCCGCGCAGATCTGGAGGTATCCTTCGTCGTCCACGAACACGATCGCTTCATCCTGAGTCGTTCCAGGAAGATACGCTTTGAAAACGTGAGCAGTCGGAGTCTCCGTCCAGTTGAGTTGGGTTTCGACGGTGGATGGTGAAGAGAGTGAGGGGAAGTGGCGAGGGAGGAGGAGAGAAGGTGAGGGGAAGTCGAAGAAGGTGTTCATGAGTTCGAATGGCTCCCAGATTCTATCGCCGGGAGAGATACTCCGGCGATCGTTGATTGGAATGATCGACATTTTCTTCTACTGAGGTGACAGAGAAGCTGAGAGCTATAATAAATCTTTAAGACAAGTTCTAGAGTTTTCTTGAAGAGATAAGAAGAGTAACCGGACATAGAGGTGGGAAGTATAAAGCCCAATGGGCCTTACGCAAAAGCCTCCAAGCTAGAAAACCCAAAATCCGGGGTTTTATTAATCCAAACTGAACCTGACTCAAAACTTCGAAGTATTTGAGTGGAACTTTATGAATATAGTACCAAAATTTGTAATAATCCAATCAGAACCTTGATAAGGTACCCAAGAAAGGTTACTCATAGTTCAACCAATATTAAGACAAGTTTTAACTTCTGTGTATCAATCAAGTGTAGAACGAAGTTGTTTCATCTTTATTTATTTTGCTAGTTGATTGATAGTAAAAGAAGAAAATAACATATCGAAGCAAAAAGTACAAATAACAGAATATATAAAACTACTCAAGCGAGGAATCGATCTTCCGTACGGTTCTTGAGAAAGCAAGAATGTCTTCCGGCTTGCGAGCGCTATCACCTCCGTCTCTGTTACCGTCGCTTCCGCCTTCAACTATGGATTCGCGAACGATCGCTCTGACCGTGTCTTCGGCCTTTCCTGCATGATTCTTGACGGCAGATTCGTCTCTCCTCTTGTTCTGTTCCTTCTCCATCTTCTCTTTCGTTGCCTCCATCTCTCTTTATTCTCCCATAGCTCTCTCAAGATTTTCTTGTTTCTTTTAACACTTTCGATCCATGACGCTTCGTTGACACGTAGCACGGTGAACATGTTTACGTGTCGGTGTTTGGTGTGAAGGTTTCTTTCGACGGATTCGTGGACGATGAGTCAAAATAAAACCCTCAACGGTTTGATTTGTTTACGAAAATTTCATGGTTAAAAATATTTTGAACTTTCATTTCTGATAACATCTTGTTATCGATACCGAATATGTAAATAATTTTGTATCGAAATTATTATTATTTGATTCTTAATTTCGTATATGCCCATGCAATAGTGATTTAAGGACATGTAGGAGAGAATTATCCTCAGCCAACTTCTTAACTTATATCCCCAGAAACCAGTTTCAGACTCCCAAGTTTTTATCCAAGGCAAAATGAAACTGATGTTGCTGTCCGAGTTGTATATTAGGAGCGTTGAGACCAAAACCATTCTGATAAAAGTGGTAAAAATGCTTTGGCAAATGCATTGGAAGTGATTTTCGCGATATCCTTCATCCACCGCCTCATACGACGGTTTGGAGGAGCTCTCCTTATGTTGAACACCATTGTATTGGCTGCCTTCTGAATGAAGACAACGGAGGAGTTGCAAGCTCAGAGATTTTGTTTCACTTATTTGCCATCTATTTGGATGTCGTCACATGTGTTTTGGATGACATAAACTCAGAGATTGGATTTCATTTTTATACTTACTCATCAATCAGCATGACTCACAGTTGACTGGTTGTTAACTGCAGTTAAAAAGCTTATTAGCTCTACGTACTTATATAAATTGATAATGTGTCAAGTAGAATTTTATTGGAATATACAGATTTTTATGCCGTTCAATGTATTTTTTCTGAATAATAATAATGAAGAAATCATTTTGATTTAGTCAAAGGATGCCAACAAAATGATTTGAATAAGAGGATTTAAAAGGTTGCTGATAGAAAGATAGGAATGATTTGCGGAGTATTTGACTTTTTAATCTATACTTACCTAAATAATCTATTTATTTATGGCTTTAAATATTTTGTTTAATTTAAATTGATTATCTTCCTTTTTAAACGCCACCAAAACTTCTCGTCCGTACATAACTCTAGCTAGCCTCTCCGTACAGATACACAAACACCATATAAGCTCTAACCTCTCTTATCATTTGATCATTCCCTTCTTCTCCAACCATATACACAAACATATAGACAAACACACAAATATATAAAGATGATATGCGAGGAGACATATCATCAGCAACCACAGGCACCGATCAAGGAACATATGATGACGATGATGATGATGGATCAACACCAAATTAGGAAATCACCATTATCATCATCGCCATCTTCACCGTCATCATCACCTAGGTCACCATCATCACCTAGATCGCCATCATTCAACATTAACAATGAGGAAGAGAGATTAGAAGTTGTGAACATGAGTGGGATGGCCTTAGAATCTCTCCCAAATCCATCAATCAATCTAGCTCAGATTTGCAAGCTTGATCTCTCCAACAATTATCTCCAGGTTCATATCTAAACACACAATTTGAATTACATATTTATATTCTCTTGCTTGATATAGTACCCTATCATAAACATATACTTCATTTCTCTTGGATGGATCATGCAGATTATAAGAGCACCTTTGTAATTATTCCTTTTTGTTTTGTTATTCATTATTGTCATTAATCATTACTTTCATTTTAGGATGGATAATCCAAATTTCTGGCTTTCTTACTTATAATGTATTTTTGGTGCTGGAATTATGTGAAATATGTTGTGTTTGATTCTTAATACTTTGGGTATTTTTGGATATAATACAGACCATACAAGAATCTTATCATCAGCATCTTTGCAACGATATAATGTATATTTTATATTCTCTTGCTTGATTCAGTACATATTTAGAAGCATGTACATTTATCTTGGATTTATCAATGCATAAATATAAGCACCTTTGCAATATGTATTTTAATGCTGAAAATATGTGAAATATGTTGTTTCTGACTATACATTTTTCATGTTTCTTAATAAATTTTTGGGACATTATTGAATGTAACACAGACCATACCAGAATCACTTACAGCAAGACTACTCAACTTAATAGCATTAGATGTTCATTCTAATCAGCTCAAAGCTCTTCCAAATTCCATTGGCTGTCTCTCCAAGCTCAAGACCCTCAACGTCTCCGGCAACTTTCTTGTTTCCCTTCCCAAATCTATCCAGCATTGCAGGTTTCACCCCATTACTTTCACAAAATTCTCACAACACCCTAACCAAAAATATAAAACATGTACTTACATGATTCACTGTCTGTGGTTTGATCAGGTCTCTGGAAGAACTTAATGCAAACTTCAACAAACTCATTAGATTACCAGACTCCATTGGATATGAACTCACCAATCTAAGGAAGCTCTCTGTCAACTCCAACAAGCTCATCAGCCTCCCAATCTCCATTACTCACCTTACTTCTCTCCGTGCCCTCGATGCTCGTCTCAACTGCCTAATGATTCTCCCAGATGACCTCGAGAATCTCATCAACCTCGAGATCCTCAATGTCAGCCAGAACTTCCAGTACCTTACAGCCCTCCCATCTTCCATTGGCCTCTTAATGAACCTCATCGAGCTTGATGTTAGCTACAACAAGATCACTGTCTTACCTGAGTCCATTGGCTGCATGAGACGGCTGAGGAAGCTGAGTGTTGAGGGAAACCCACTCGTATCCCCTCCTGCTGAGGTGATGGAGCAGAACTTGCAAGTGGTGAGAGAGTATCTGACACAGAAGATAAATGGTACAGCACCAAAAAGTCCCAGCAAGAAGAAGTCATGGGGGTTTGGTAAGCTAGTGAAGTATGGGACGTTCAATGGTGGATCAAGAAGCTGGAATAGGGAAGAGAGAGAAGGGTTCATCATGCCTGAGTACCGTTCCATTGACAGTCTTGCTTCACCGAGGTACTCTGGAATGTTCTCCCCTCGCCGTCTCTTTTCTCCAAGAAGTTATTTCAGCAGATAAAACTCAGACAACAACAGAGAGGTTCCATATTGCTACACACTATAGACACATCTGTAGCATCAAGGCCATCGTTTAAAAATTATAGTATCAGTAAAATGTATAAAGATTATCTCAATATGTTCATCAGTTTCTAGATTTCTTATTTTTTTTTCCTTTACATATGCTTGCACCTGGTCTCTGTTTTTCTATGCACATCAAATTTTGTTCATGAATAAAGTATCTCCTTTCAGAAAATATATCGTCATTTCTTTCATATTCTTTAGACATTAACGAAAGAATCAAGATCATTTACAGATGTTAAACCCTAACAAACAGGGCCTCTCACACTCTTCAGTTGTATCCCATACTATATCATAATTGTATAAAGGAATCAAAATCCTTGTTCCTCGCTTCAGTTTCACTTATATTTTGATGATCAGACTACGTACTTGGCATGCTAAAGTATTAAATAGGCATGGGCGTTCGGGTACCCGTTGGCGTTCGGATAATTTTTCGGATTTCGGTTCTCTTTTATAACACCTCCTAGGTCTCATTTTAGTAAATTTGCAAGTACGGGTTGGGTTCGGATATAACACATTGGGTTCGGATCGGTTTTGTATCACATCATAGAGCCCATAAAGTAATCATATATCATTCAAATTCGAGTTATATCGGATCGGTTCGGATATACCCGAAATAAAATCTAAAATTTAAAATTAAAACATAAGAAATATATATTTATTTATATATAATTAAGTATTTAAGGTAGTTATTTAAATTTTAAATACTTATTGTTATATAACATATCAAAATAAATATGAATTAAATATTTGAAGTATATATTCATGTTTCATATAATTATATTGTATATTATTTTGGACATTCAGATCGGTTTCTTCGGATATTTTTTCGGATTTTTCGGTTTTTTTTCGGTTTTTCGGGTTACCCGTTCGGGTTCGGTTAATAACACTTCGGGTTCGGATATGTTTTGTACCACCTTACAAGACCCATTCAGATATTTTTTACATTTCAGACTGGATACGGTTCGGGTTTTTCGGTTCGGGTTCGGTTCGGAATTCGGGTTACGGATATAATGTCAGGCCTAGTATTAAACAAAAGAAACATAGCCAAAGCTAGCCCTGCGGATAACAGCCAAACCGATTTTTCCAGTTTTCAGTTAACGCTCGGTTAGGCTTAATTCGATAAGATTTGAAAATAAATTTGGTTACCGGTACGGTTAACCAATCTTTTTAATAACAAAAAGTAAAAGAAATTATTCCAAAATTAAACCAGTTTAACCAATACTCAATTAAACCGAGCAAAGTTAACCGAATTTAACCAAAAATACTGAATTTAAACTGAATTATCATTTAAAGTATAATAATCAAATTTCAGTTATTTTTTAGGAAATTAAAAACCAAAATTAACCGATAACCGAACCGAATTAAAATGTAATTTGGTTTATTTCGGAATTATTTTTAAACTTCGGTTAACCGAAAAACCAAGTAACTGACTCGGTAAACCGAAGTTGCAGGCCTAGCCAAACCATTTGTGACAGCTATAGAGTCTTTCACTAGGAATCTAGGATGGAACTCTGAAGCCATTAAAGACTTGGCTGCTATAACGGAAAGATCCATCTCCGTCATTCAGCTGTTACTAATTTTCGCTTGCGTGTTTTACACGAAAGTCACGGAGGTCCATAAGATCAAATTCATATATTAACCAACCAAAAGGTAACACATCAACCGTTTCATTAAATTCACATTTTGGTGGGTTATCTTGAGTTCTTCTAATCTGTTTTTGCTTTAAATTTCCAAAATTATAAAGACAAATCTTTTCTGAAAGAACCAACCATTAAGTAGTACCGACGAGTTCTCTGATTTTAAACAAGAGCAACAGATCCAGAAACTGAGATCAAGTTTTTGACAAGAGGCCAAAAGACATCACGTGTCTGTATCTTTCAACCCCACGTCACGACAGCCATTAGCATGTGTCTGAATACACTTGACGTATTCAATTCTATTTGTACACCTTCTTGTAAGTGAATTTGCCAAAAAGCATATGCATGATCTCAGGAAGATGTTTTGCTTACACAGAATATTCGTTTATATATCAATTTTGTTGCATCACACACAACTTTGTTAACATCGTCATTAGCTATATCAGAAACTAATCTGCACTAATATTTAATGCAGGAAAAAGACAGAAACCAGCTTTCATCTCTTTGGTAATAAACCCAAAAAAGATTTCTTGCCTAAAAGGTCACTGTTACCTGCAAAGTAGTTGTCATCTTTTCATTCTCGTCCTCCTCTTTACCAGTTTCTTTTTTGTATATTTCCTCTGCCTTCTTACTAAAATTTTGCTTCAGGGTTCGTCTCTTTGCAGTTTTGAGGTAGTTGTGGAGACGAAAGAGCCTAGAAGGAAGATACATATATATAATCAAGAAGATGTCAAACGCAAGTGATGACAGCAGAGAACCATTGGTGGAGAAGCATTTGGCTGAATCAAAACAGGAACAGCCGTGGATGGTTTATCTTAGCACATTTGTTGCAGTTTGTGGTTCTTTTGCATTTGGTTCTTGTGTAAGTATCCATGGAAATTCACTAGCTTTGTCAGGATTTAATTCTATTCCTGAGAGTGCCTCTTTGATGAATGGGGTTTGATGCAGGCGGGATACTCCTCACCTGCTCAAGCTGCAATTAGGAATGATCTTTCTCTGACAATCGCTGAGGTGAACATAACTATTTTTGATTTACTATGAATTGCCATTCAAGTTTTGCTTACACACTTACCTCGTATTCTGCAGTTTTCACTATTTGGCTCTTTGCTGACTTTTGGTGCAATGTTTGGAGCTATCACAAGCGGGCCTGTAGCTGATTCAATTGGAAGAAAAGGGGTCAGGAGAAAAACTGAAACATCCCTTCTGAGTTGGCTTTGTGAGATCATATATGACTACTTACTAGTTACTACTAACTTGTGGATTTGTTGTATCTAGGCAATGAGAGTTTCATCTGCGTTTTGTGTCGCCGGGTGGCTAGCAATCTTCTTTGCAAATGTATTACTCAGTATACAAAACCAAAATGCCTATGCTGGTATCATGGCTCTTTGACTAATGCATCTCTCCTTGTGTGTCCTAATCAAAGGGAGTAGTGGCTCTGGATCTAGGAAGACTTGCCACAGGATACGGAATGGGAGCATTCTCCTGTGTGGTTAGCTCATTGAATTTATTAAACATTTAATCCATGTACACATTTAACAATACTCTGTGTATGATATGTTGATGATAGGTACCAATCTTTATAGCAGAGATTGCACCTAAAGCCTTCAGAGGGGCTCTAACCACATTGAATCAGGTAAAGTTCTTGTCTCTTTGATTGTGTGTAGGATAATTCTGATCAAAGTTTGCTATCTTGTGCCACAGATTCTGATTTGCACTGGAGTGTCTGTTTCCTTCATTATAGGCACAATGGTAACATGGAGAGTCTTAGCACTAATAGGTTAGGAGTCTATGTAATAGGACTCAGTTTTGAAGTCTGAATCATTTGTTAATGTGAGCTGGTAACTTGGATTCAGGACTCGTCCCATGTGCTGTCTCCTTTCTAGGCCTCTTTTGTATCCCTGAGTCTCCAAGATGGCTGGTAATACCAGAACCAGCACCATGGTAAGCTTATGTATCCCTTTCTTGGCGATTTAATGGATGGTGCAATGTGTTTATAGGCAAAGATGAGGCGTGATACAGAGTTTGAAGCTGCACTGAGGAAGCTCCGTGGGAAGAAGACTGATGTATCTGAGGAGGCAGCAGAGATTCAGGTTTCTTGAATCTTGCATTTTTTTTGTTTTTTCTGAATCAAGAAAACATCTATTGGTCTGAAAACATATTTCTTATCATTCTTTGACAGGACTATATTGAAACCCTGGAAAGGCTTCCAAAAGCCAAGGCGCTGGATTTGTTTCAGAGGAGATACATACGCTCTGTTCTTGTAACACTATAACCAACGTTTCATTACTTTGTTGTCACGCTGCATATGTGGTAAGTAACCAAGTGCATGATGTGTTGGAGCAGATAGCATTTGGATTGATGGTGTTTCAGCAGTTTGGAGGAATCAATGGGATTTGTTTCTACACAAGCTCTATATTTGAGCAAGCAGGTTCTTTAACTTAAAGTGGTTCTTGAATCCATAATATACAGCTTCACTTGTATTGTATCTTAATCTGCCATCTTTGTGTGACAGGTTTCCCCACAAGACTTGGGATGATAATATATGCTGTTCTTCAGGTTCCATCTTATTTTAACGATACAAGTCCCTTGTTATAGAATGCTTATAATCTTAATCTCTCTCTTGTTTTGTTCACAACCAGGTGGTAATCACTGCGCTTAATGCACCAATAGTTGACAGAGCCGGAAGAAAGCCATTGCTATTGGTAAAAGAAATTGTCTTCAAATGATTAGTCAGGACTAGGATTATAACTAATTCGTAGGAGGTTTTGGCAGGTTTCTGCAACAGGGTTAGTGATAGGATGTTTGATCACAGCGGTCTCATTCTATCTCAAGGCTCATGACCTGGCACACGAAGCAGTGCCAGTCCTAGCTGTCGTTGGTATAATGGTAAGTAACTAGATTGTTAAGTGAAAAACACCAACTCAAATTGATAGTTAAGATCATATGTTGGTGAGTGCAGATGTACATAGCATCGTTTTCAGCAGGAATGGGAGCAATGCCATGGGTTGTTATGTCTGAGGTAAAATACAAATCACATCCTTAGCAAGAAACATGAAAATGATCTTTTTACTTACCAAACATAAATTTTGAACTTGTAGATATTTCCCATAAACATAAAAGGAGTAGCAGGAGGCATGGCGACGCTGGTGAACTGGTTTGGAGCTTGGGCTGTTTCTTACACTTTCAACTTCCTCATGTCCTGGAGCTCTTATGGTAAAACTATGTTATATTATTCACATTTTGTCTGAAAATATTCACTTGACAATCCTTAAAATGGAAAAAAAAACAAACAAACAAATTGCTTGCAGGAACTTTCATCATTTACGCAGTGATCAACGCACTAGCCATCGTTTTTGTCATCGCAGTGGTGCCTGAAACCAAAGGGAAGACATTGGAGGAGATCCAAGCTATAGTCAATCCATAGTTGAACAAATTTTTTTTTTTTTAAATTTCTCCTAGATATTTGATTGTGTTTTACTTTAACTCGGGACATTAAGTACCAATCTTGAATGCTTTTAAAGATTCTTTACCGAACTTTATCCATATTTCTTTCGTTTCTTATGTCTTCGTAATGCACACAGTAACTAACACCCATAACCCATTAAGTTTTCTATTTTACAAGAAAAATTTATTAATTTCGTAAAACGAAGTTTTTAGGTCTGAATATTTCTGTGTTTTATTAATAAATAAGAGATCCCTTTATATAAGGGTTACATGAGAGATAAATGGAAATACATAAATGGAAAGATTACAAATCATAAACATAGATGAAATAGGAAAACTAGAAGAATGAAAAGTCTCTAGCCGACTTTCCCTCTCTCTCCATGCCGCGGCCGCCGCCTCTCTCTCTAGGGTTTGGACCGTCTCTCTCTAGGGTTTGGGTCGGTTATGGATCGGGCCGGTTATGGATCGGGCCGGTTATGGACATCCACCAATTGATTTATAACACTCCTTCTTGGATGTCATAACCATTCAGGGATTGTAATACTCATAATGTTGCCTCATTAAAACCTTATCAGGAAAACCCAGTGGGACAAAACCATGATGAAGGAAGAAGAGTACAACACGTACTACTCCCCCTGATGTGAACCTCAGTGGAAGTTCTTCAGCCTACGCATCTGATGCGTGAGCTTCCTGAACGTGCAGGTAGGAAGTAAACAAATCGGCCAAGTTTATTATTGAACCGTAACTGGATTACTTTGACCTCTCCGGTCTTTTCTCATGTCTTATGACATCGTGTGTGCATGGTCAATAAGTGAATCTTTGCTGTCGACTACTCTTAATTTGGTCGGTCAGACTTACAGACAATATACATGCTGAGCATGGTGCCATGAACTTGTAATCTCAAGTCATAAGTCTATGTCCTGGTGCATCTTTTCTACACGGATGTATATCAACCACACTCTAATCTGATCGATTCATGTTGAGTCATAGATCTCGCCTATACATGTTTATAACTTGTCTCATGAGTGTCTAAGATCAAGATGTGATCAATGATTATTGTTGTAATGAGTTTTACGATCTCATTGAACTATGGCTCTGCAGCCAAATACACTCATGGACCTCATACATGACCATCAACTCTTCTTGCCTTTGGCAATGCTACATTCATTAGTCTTTGCAGTCCTATCTTAATATATGATGGCGTCCCATGACCTTTCTTGCCGTGGACCATATCACGCATATTAGGTCATGGACCTCGGCCACATGTGTTTATGG
>NC_027754.1:2049188-2049793 GCF_000695525.1 Brassica oleracea var. oleracea | reverse complement strand
TCACTTATATGGCCTGATGCATATTAACCTTATATACATGTAAAACTCGTGATGTCCCCAAGCTTATAGACTTTAGAGTCTGAACCTTATAGGTAATAGCATGTACGACCAAAATGTTATCAAGCTGTTATATCTGTGTTTATAGTATGGTCATGGACCACGGGTTTGTCCTCACTCCCCCTCATGATCATACTATAATCTGCAGATGCTTGGAACATTATAGCCTAATGAGTTTCCCTTGTGTACATGTTACACAACGTGAGATACTATGGGATAACTCTGTGTGCCCTTTTCATATCAATTTTTTTCATCAAGTTTAAAACAGGATGGCTAATCCGGTCATGCCATATAGTGTATAATTTTCGTGGGGGTATTCCAATCTGGTTACCATGGCTTTTGCCTCTATCATACTGATCTTTGCATAGTCTAGATCAGTAGAGGATGCATGTATAGTTTCGATCGCTCTTTGTTTCCTTTGCCCATTGTTTCTATATGGAAACCATTATCTTATATCTTATAAACTCAATGGGCTTCTTTGGGTGGATATGGAGCATTAGATCTTTCAAGCTTGCGTGCTCTTTTTAGGCACCAATGTACTTAGCCTA
>NC_027754.1:2048584-2048926 GCF_000695525.1 Brassica oleracea var. oleracea | reverse complement strand
CCTCCTCTCCCTTAACCATGGCCAAAACTGGGTCCACAACCACGGTTATAGTGATTCCTATGTCCATGGTCGTATAAGGTGGTTTGGCTATGCCCACGTCCTTTCCATCCATCACGGTTACAGTCGTATGGTTTATCATGATGGACATGGTTGCTTTCTTTAGATTTTTTTTTCTGTAGCCTCATTGGCTTGGGGTTGGCGAGTAATCATTATTGCCCTGTATCTATTACTTTCACTTGCATTATTGTCCTCGATGATACATTCACCGAGGCCCTTTGATTTCAGGACAATCTCTGTGTCTAATGCCCATTGTAAATAATTATCTCCAAATAGATTTAGGGA
>NC_027754.1:2039341-2047787 GCF_000695525.1 Brassica oleracea var. oleracea | reverse complement strand
TAGAACAGTTTAACCTAATCATATAGTTTCAGATTTTGATTTTTAAACAATCTAAACTAGATCATTAGGGTTTTGATTTAAACAAGCCAATTACTTCAGATTCAAGATTCAAGTTTAAACAATCCTAATCATAGTTCTAGGTGATCAATCAATCAAACAAAAATTTTCAAAATCCAAACAATTAAAATCGATTTTTCAAATTAGAGTTTTGGGAATTCGATTTGATCTTAGATCAAGAGAGTTTAATTTTGAGATTCAAAACCTTCAAGGTTCTGATTTTAATTGATCAATGGATCAAATCTCGATTTTATGGTTTGAATCGAATTTATAGAGCTTCGATTTACTCATAGGGTATTGATCTATTATCCTATGGCTTTCATCCTTTTAGAGATTATATTTTAGGGTTTCAATCTTTACAAAACAACCAGATTCGATTCATGTTTTCAGATTTCGAATTACCTTTAGGGTTTTGAAGATTGTAGAACCGGACAACCAAGAGAACCTCGAGCTGGACGGGACGCGAGCTGGAACAAGCTGGAACGCGAGCTGGAACGAGCAAGAACGGACGCGTGCTGAGGCGCGAGCTGGAACGGAACACGTCTTATCGGGAACGCGAGCTGTAGCTGTCCAGGATGTAAGCTGAGAACGGATGGAGAACGGACGCGTGCTGAGGCGCGAGCTGGAACGGAACGCGTCTGATCGGGAACGCGAGCTGTAGCTGTCCGGGATGTAAGCTGAGAACGGATGGAGCTGAGGCTGAGTTCGTCTAGTATCAGGAACGCCTTAGGGCTGGGGCTGATCGGATGAACACGAGCCAGAACGCTTGCAAGAACAGATTAGGGTTCGTCGGGTTCGGATTAGGGTTCCAAAACAAATTGGCGCGCACTGTATCAGTGCGTGAGGGCGCGTCGGTGGTCAGATCGACAAACGGTTTGCACTGACTGATTCGTCTTGGCAAGAGCTTCGATTTGATATCTTGATCGTTTTCTGGGTCCTCGTGGTTTGGGAGAACGACCTCTTTGAAGTTCCGAGGTAGATTCTTTTTGTTTAGGGTTTTAGGGGTTTGGTTTTAGGCTCAGGGTGTTAGAGGCTATCGTGCTGATAACGTGTTGTAAAACGAAGGTTTTAGGTCTGAATATTTATGTGTTTTATTAATGAATAAGAGATCCCTTTATATAAGGGTTACATGAGAGATAAATGGAAATACATAAATGGAAAGATTACAAATCATAAACATGGATGAAATAGGAAAACTAGAAGAATGGAAAGTCTCTAGCCGACTTTCCCTCTCTCTCCATGCCGCAGCCGCCGCCTCTCTCTCTAGGGTTTGGACCATCTCTCTCTAGGGTTTGGTTCGGTTATGGACAGGGCCGGTTATGGACATCCACCAATTGATTTATAACAATTAAGTCCTGGGTACATTAGGTTTAAACCTACAATTTTACCTTCTTCTTTTTTTTTTATAAATAATTTTTCAAATTTATAAAACCAGAAAAACTCTTTAACTCAAACATATACCCCAACATGTCAAATTTTATTAATATAAGATGGCTTCTTACGCAATACACATGAATAATTTTTAAAAATATTTCCTATAAATAATTTTATATAAAATACAATTTTATTAATATTTAAATTTTGATTCATCAATGATGAAAAATTAATAAATAATCATTTTTATTTATTTATTTTGGTTTCATTATAATATTTTTTAACAAACATATTTATTAAATCTCTTTACCCATTTTGTTGTGGATTGCTATAAGATGGAAATCACCACCAGATTGCCTTCCGCCATACATTCATTCAACTTCTCCACCTCCTTCAAACACTACCAGTTTGATTCGGTGTACTTTTGAAAGGAAATACCTAGACTATTTTTGACTCTTATATCCTCGTCAAAAGAGAATTTAAGTTTGTCTTTGTCTTCAAATTCGTCTCATGAAAACATTGATGTCATTCTTTTTTCAGAGCATCTCACAAATCCACGAAGTAAAACTTGATGATGGAGATGCACAGTGGAAGAAAACCCCTCTATACTAGTCAAAAAGGAATTTAAAGATTTGACTAGATATCTGATGATTTAATGGTGTAATTGACTAAAACATGGACTATGTATTGATGCAAATGCACAATTATTGTTCTTCTTTCAGTACAACTTCAGTTAATATTATTTTGTTTCTATTGCTATTGTTAGATTATCTCCAATAAAACTCTAAAACCTGAAAATGCTAACTAAAATGATAAGAATACTTGTTATTCTATGGAAGGCCAAAGTTTCTCTCTTTGAGATGATTGGTTGGGATATTGTTTTATAAAATTTTGAATATTAGTAAAAATTATATATTTTCAAAATACATTTACATTTAATTTGGACTTCATTTAATTTTTGAAAAGGGTGAATTGGCGAGATAGCCAAAATCGAGAGTATAATTAGACAGATGACTATGATTTTGACGTTATTGAGTGAATAACATTTTACCTTCTCCTAAGTCGGTTATACCCCCACTGGAAACAAGTTACTGGTCAAAACAAAAAGAGAGATGACATCAATGACTTAAGAGATGGATCACATTCACTGTGTACTGTTAACTAACAAATCAAGCAAATACATTCACGTCACATGCTTTCTTACCACGTACAGGTTAACTGTGCTATATAGATGTTCTATTCCATTTATAAAAGTACTATGTTTGATAGAAACAAGCAAAACACCTTCATACGAAACAGAACCATAAACCTTAAACTCAACTCCACATCTAAATACTAAACCCTAAACCTGAATCTCTAAACCAAAACCAAAATATTAAATATAATTTCCAATTATAATATATTTAAAAATAAAATAAAATAAAAATATGTAAATTTTGAACTATTATTCTATACTATCTAAAATGGAATGGAGACTATTCTTGTAAACTAATGCATTTGTGTTCAACCTTAACCCACTTCCAACAAAAATAGTATATGACACCAACCCCATCCCAACCTCTCAATAATAAACCATATAATAACCCCACCATAAACCCCTAAATACTTAACCTATAAACCATAATCACTATACCCTAAACTAAAATATAAACCCTAAACCCAAATATAAACCCTCAACCTAAATAGAATGGAACTAAATAAATAGCATAATACATATTGGTGAAAATATGAAATGTCTATGATATCATCGAAGAAGTTAATGCTAACTCCAACCTTACCTCCTCCGCCTACAAAATACTATACCCTAAACTTTAATCACTAAACGCAAATATAAACCATACACCCAAATATTAAAAGTATGTAAAGCAGCACCATTCTACAAGAGGCATATAGAATAGAAAATCTGAAAATGTAGTTTATATGGTTATGCATTTCTCAAATGTTGATATGGTTATGCATTCATGGAAGATGGTAATGTTTGCCACAATGTCAACCCCAACCGTACATAAACTAAACCCTACATGGAAATATAAACCCTAATCCATTGTCAACCCCAATCTTTCATAAACTAAACCCTAGCCACTGATCACTAAACCCTACATAGAATATAAACCTTTACCCATCTCAACCTCAAATTTTCATAAATTAAACCCAAATTTCAAAATGCAAGTAACATGCATTTCCATTCTACATGAGCATATAGAATAAAAAAGGTAACAAACGATATAACACATTACATGTAATTGTCCAAAATTTTGAAGTGTCTATGATTACATGGAATGACGTAATGCTTACACCAAATTCAGATTGATTGTAGCGAAAAGAAATAAAGATTAATGGCATTAAAAGAGGTGGAAGAGACATCATAATATGAATATCATTCCCATTCAACATCACATTGTATTCTATTTTATTTGATGTCATAATAAATTATGTTCTATTTACGTTCAATATATTATTTCTGTTTACAAAATCATATACAGACTAAATAAAATACATATATACATCAATACAAAACTCATATCAATAGAACATGAAACAGCAAAAAAACAAGATTGAACCCTTTCTTTCAAGCATCAAATAAAATATAACTTACTAAATAGTACATTATATATTAATAAACATGATAAATAAGAGAAGAGTTGCTCCATTTCATAAAATAGTATAGAAATACTATTACCCTTCTAGCTCATCCATGACAAACCTGAATAACACAACGAAAAAGAAGCACACGTTAGTATACAAGTTGGAAGGAAATGACAGTATAAGAGATAGGCTACTAGTATATGAATTACTCTATGCTTAGGTTAAATGTTTAGTTGTGTCAATCAAAAATAGCTTATGCGAGTAAAAAAGTAACATATGCAATTAGAATTATACCATCTGAAATAATATAGAACATATATATATATATATATATATATATGGAAAGGAACTGATGGTCAGATGGAATGGAAAACGAATAGTATATTAGTTCTGATACGATTCTTCAGAAGTAACAGAGAATGGAATGACACGTAACTAGTCTCTAAAACTAAGATTTTCCATTTCAAATAGCACATGTTCCATAAGATATTCCATTTCAAAGAGAACTAAACTTGTTTTATCGTAAAAGGACTTTTCATTCTAAAATGACTATCGCCCTTCGCAGTAAACAAATGAGTACGACGAACCAAGAAAAGTTCAACCCTAAATCAATTTGTTTGCCTTAGCTTACTAGATCGGGCATGCAACAGAAACGATGGGTTAGATTTATCAACTTAGAATAGACTATGACCGAATCTATTCCAAATAATGGGGAAAAGCATTGAAATAATATAATCTATGGCACAAAACAGAGAACTTACAATATTGCAACAGATCTCACCCTAATCGCCGATATGAAGGAGATGAGGCTATGGTGGTCGTTCATGCCGATCACACTTACGAACTCTTCTCTCAACCAATTTCACAAGCAGAGGTGATTTCTCCTTTGCAACGTACTTCGAGGAGTCGAAGAAACGCAGAAGAGGCAGACCGTGGCGATTGGGAGAGAAAATCAGTGGGTTAAAAGAAGGTGAGCAAACCGTCGACGGTAATCTTCACTTTCTCAAAAGTTACCAAAACAAATAAAAAATATAATGTGATGCTAATAGCGCCACGAGTGACTTTCCTCGATTAAAGATTAAAAATTTTAATTTTCTTTTCAACAGGTTCTGCCGGTTAGAGTTAGGGACAAAACAGAAATGTGTAACATGCGTCGCTGGATCAGAACGTCGTGAGACAGTTCGGTCCATATCCGGTTATTACATAAAATTGTATCAATGTATAGAAAAACTAAGGTAATTGGTCTACCAACCTAATTAAGCATTTTTGTCGTGTCATACAACCCAATTCCCCTTTTGAAAATATAGTTAATTCTTTAAAGTAAGTTGATGTGGAAATTTTCATATACTTTCAGTTATATTATTTTTAAAATTTAACAATAACAATTTATATGATATACATGTATGGTATGTACTTAATTGTTATATCTCACTTTACAAATCTTAACAAAAAAACAAAAGTTTTATCATTAAGATTATATATATGTCGTATTAAAAAAATATCATATAGTTTTTTTACTGAATTGTCATATTTATGTTGTGAGAAATAAGAGAGTGATGACGTGTAAGCAACATTTAAAAAAAAAAATATTTAGGGGATATATAATTCTACAAAATATAATTTACTTTAGACGTTCTGCCGTTTAATGTCTGACAGTAAACGACACGTAGTTTTCGTCTAGATAGCATATCCGGCAAGACTTGGTTGCTTTAATGAAACTATAGTCAATCTGCATCTTCCGCATTAACTCAAAAAGGAAGCAAAAGTTTTTGATTTTGTTGTCTTCTTCTTCTTCGACATTTGCCATCTTCACCTTCAAGTTAACATCGCTGTGATTCTAATCTTTCTCTGGTGAATTCGATTCGAAGTAGCTAGCTATAATAATCAATGGCGTACGTGGACCACGCGTTCTCGATATCGGACGAGGACCTAATGATTGGGACTTCGTACACCGTCAGCAATCGACCGCCGGTGAAGGAAATCTCGCTCGCGGTGTCTCTCCTCTTGTTCGGAATCCTGGGAATCGTCTCCGGTTTCTTCATGGCGTACAACCGAGTCGGCGGCGATCGAGGCCACGGTACGAGACGATTTCCTTATTTTCAATTGTTACTAATTTTCGCGGTTTTAGCTGTTGATAAAAAAAAAAGTAGCTTAGATTGATTGAGATACTGTGAGTGGTGGTCTCCTGCTTCTTGCTCGGTTCGTTAAACCTGATTTGAGGAAACTGCATCATCGTGGTTTCATTGATCAAATTATTATTTAGCTAGCGCCTAGTCTTGGACTTGGTTTTTGAACTTTGTTTCTTGGTGAATCATGTACAACTCTCATTTTGATTGTTTCTAATTAACAATTGTGTTTATAAATATGAGCAGTTTTCGAGAACCTGTGTGCTTTGCTATTATATAAATGATCTTCTCTGCATTGCCTTACAGTTACTGATGCATTTATACACATCTCTTTACTTCTACGCTGAACAAAGCATCTGCATCACATACTTGGTATATAGTAAACTAGATTGTTTTCCTCAGCATTGCAAGAACCAATCACTTGTTTACTCTCATTTACTCTTATTTCTTGGCTTCTTTATGACTTGTCTCTCATTAAACAAACACTGGAGTTGAGTTGTATACACCATGTGGATTGTAAGACTACCTTCTTTTTTTTTTTTGAACACAAGAAAAGTGTTCAAGACTCACTTTTCTTTCTTTCTTTCTTTCTTCTTGTATGATTGATTGCTGGCGGTGAAACAGGTATCTTCTTCATAGTCCTCGGGTGTCTTCTGTTTATCCCGGGCTTTTACTATACACGGATCGCATACTACGCATACAAAGGATACAAAGGTTTCTCCTTCTCAAACATACCCTCCGTTTAACACGGTCTCTTCTTTCTTACTCCATGTATAGTACGGAGGGCAGGTTTTTAATATTGCTTAATGACTAGTGTGATGATGTTTACATGACTTGAATGATCCCTGTTTGATATGTACTCTCTTTTAATTTCTCATTCTCTATGTAAACATATACTACTTTGTCCGTGTTAGAAAAAAACATGAAATGCAAAACAACTAGTTTTAGTTAATGATACAAAATTCTTTTCAACACATTAGAGGAGGAATTAGTAAAGACACTTCCCAATTTCAAATTTATATTGGTCATGGACCAGTCCTGGACATTGAGTCCTTGTGGTTGCTCACTGTGCTTGTGGACATGATTCCAGCCTGCAAAGTTACTTTTCCAAGCCTTTGGGAATAAACACCAAGCAAATGTGAAAAAGACAATCCTTTTCTCTCTCTTCCTGCAATTTCTCTCTACCGAAGAAAACAAAAGCTTGTTCCTCTTGCTCCGGCGTTCGGCAAGTTAAGTTGGCGTCAGAAGCGCCCGCCCTTTCGGCTCTTTTCCTGTTAAGCTTCTTTTTCTCTGTCTCAGTTTGTGGGTTTTGTGTGCGGTTGTGTTCTCCTTGTCTCTCTTCTGTGAGAATCGATGCATCTTGGTGGCGATCTGAGTAGTGTAGCGGCGGGTGATGTTGTAGCGGCTTGTCTCGAGGCGTCTTGGATGGGCAGTTCTCTTCGTCCCCACTTAAAGTAATGCTGGAGATTCCATTACTGGGCGGCGTGTGCAGATCCTGGTCTTCTACTGTGTGGTGGTGACTGTGGTCTGATGTCAATGTGTGGAGGTGTGGGAAGCTTCAGATTCGTTTAGTCGTCTATGGCTGTAGTGAATCGTTGCTCATCAACCTTCTTGCCTTCTTTTGCTCTCTACCTAAGGTTCTTTGTCTTCTCTCTCTACCGGAAGCGGCTTTCGTTGAGAGCTTGATTCGGGTTCTTCATCTTCATGGCTTCTGATGTGCCGCAGTCCACAGATCATTACATGGAACCAGCTCAGCATGGAGTTCAGGACGTTCTGAACATTTCAACTGAGGTTCATGTTTTTCACCGTACCAGACTTGACTTGGATCATGCCAGACTTGAGAAAGATCATGCCAGACTTGACTTGGATCATGCCAGACTTGAGAAAGATCATGCCAGACTTGACTTGGATCATGCCAGACTTGAGAAAGATCATGCCAGACTTGACTTGGATCATGCCAGACTTGAGAAAGATCATGCCAGACTTGACTTGGATCATGCCAGACTTGAGAAAGATCATGCCAGACTTGACTTGGATCATGCCAGACTTGAGAAAGATCATGCCAGACTTGACTTGGATCATGCCAGACTTGAGAAAGATCATGCCAGACTTGACTTGGATCATGCCAGACTTGAGAAAGATCATGCCAGACTTGACTTGGATCATGCCAGACTTGAGAAAGATCATGCCAGACTTGACTTGGATCATGCCAGACTTGAGAAAGATCATGCCAGACTTGACTTGGATCATGCCAGACTTGAGAAAGATCATGCCAGACTTGACTTGGATCATGCCAGACTTGA
>NC_027754.1:1997501-2038608 GCF_000695525.1 Brassica oleracea var. oleracea | reverse complement strand
AGCTCAGCATGGAGTTCAGGACGTTCTGAACATTTCAACCGAGGTTCATGTTTTTCACCGTACCAGACTTGACTTGGATCATGCCAGACTTGACGTGGATCATGCCAGACTTGATGAGGATCATGCCAGACTTGACTTGGATCATGCCAGACTTGACGTGGATCATGCCAGACTTGATGAGGATCATGCCAGACTTGACTTGGATCATGCCAGACTTGACGTGGATCATGCCAGACTTGATGAGGATCATGCCAGACTTGACTTGGATCATGCCAGACTTGACGTGGATCATGCCAGACTTGATGAGGATCATGCCAGACTTGACTTGGATCATGCCAGACTTGACGTGGATCATGCCAGACTTGATGAGGATCATGCCAGACTTGACTTGGATCATGCCAGACTTGACGTGGATCATGCCAGACTTGATGAGGATCATGCCAGACTTGACTTGGATCATGCCAGACTTGACGTGGATCATGCCAGACTTGATGAGGATCATGCCAGACTTGACTTGGATCATGCCAGACTTGACGTGGATCATGCCAGACTTGACTTGGGTGGTGAAGAAACCAAAAACGGACATGCATTCTCATCCGGCGGACCATCCGGACAGTCCCGCAAGCGTCTTTATCGTTACCCCGTGCATCCATCTGGTTCGGATGAACCTGAACATTATCTGAAGGGCCATCTTTGACCAATCTGCATGGAAGACTGAGTCTTTGACTCATTAATTCAGATCTGGTCAAATTTGTATTTTTTATGCATTGTTTTCCCACATTTTCTTTAATTGTCTTTGACTACAAACCACTATAAATATGTAGTTCCTTTGATGAATAAAAGAAGTTCAGTTTTGGTTGTTTATTTTGTTTTTTCTCTGAGTGAGAGAGAGAGTTCTTTAGCTAGTTCATTGGCGTGAACCGGCTTGTTGATTTGGTGGTCAACCAATTCATCTTTGTGTGTTGTTTGGTGGTTAGCCAACACATTCATTCTTTCTTTGGTGGTTAGCCTTAGATCGTGGGTATATCAAGAGTCATTCCGCATCTCTTGACGATCCTTTCAATCCATCTCAGTTCCAGAAGTGCCGTTTGCCTTCTCGGATCATATCCAACACCCAGCTAAAGTGATCCTCCCTACCTTAGGGTTCTTCAGCTTCTATGTTTTGCTACCAGAGTTGCGTTTAACTGTCACATCATGGACCCTTTTTCGATTCTCGGAGATGGGCATTTGGCGTTGGAGTTTGAGAGGTCGGTTTGTCTCCGATTCGTGTATCTCGATGATGGCTCCTTATGATTGGGTAACGCATCCCAGCATCGATGTTTATCCTTGATAAATGGAGGTGGCGTTGCTCATTCCTTATTGTGCAGGTTATGAATCATTCAAGACATTGAAGTCGCTGGTACCTCAAATCCAACTTCTGTAGGTATGGTGTTCTTGTCTTATATGAGCTTAAGAGACTGCAATTGCTTCAGCTAAGAGGAGAGTGGGATGTGAGAGGGAGCTCCCGGATTAACTTGGTGAGGTGGTGATGATGAAAGGCTCCGGAGTTGTGCGCACAACTCAACTTGGCTGTGTGGCCGATGAGTCAAAGCTACTAAACTTATGGTTGTACTTAATCATGCTCAATTCTTAGCTTTGTGTGTAATTGTAATGATGTCCATTTCGATTTAAAAAAAAAAGAAAAAAGAAAAAAAAAACACCAAACAAATGTCAAATGGTTGGATTCTAAAAAGCAGCAACGACAGTAAGCTGTTGTTGAGGCTCTGGTTTGGACAGGAACTTTTGTTCCAGCAAAAAAATGACAGGAGAATAAGGAAAGAGACTGATTCAATATGTTGAGTTGATGGGCATATTGCTCTGCACTTGTTGGCAATATATTTTATGAAGACAGCTTTGTGCCTGTTGAATGCAAACAAACTGCGTACATTGCGAATAAACCTCTCCAGAAAATCCTAAGCTATTCTAGCTCCCAATTTCCCTAACCGACGCAGCTATAGTTGGATGAGCTATCAACAACACAACTACAAATGCAATAGGGCTCATTTAAAACAATCTGCCAGCCCTCTGAAGAAAATCAGGCCGTCACACCTTTAGAAACTAACAAACCATGTCGTTTTTAAAGTTCCAAACAGCGCGTTGTTTGACAACTTCGATAAAAACAAGCATCCCTTCTTCTTCATTTATATGTTTAAAACCCTAATTTTTGTACACAGGTGGCTTACCTTAAACCCATTATCCGATTTTGATTTGACGGACGATAAAATCGGAAGGAGGAAGAAGGATGGTTTGGTTTCAATGCGAGGACTGTGGAGCGAGTCTGAAGAAGCCAAAGCTCCCGCCTCACTTCAAGACGTGCCGTGCCTCAAGGGTCTCTCCTCCATCTTTCTTTTCTTAATCTCTCTTTGATGATTGATTTGATTGATTTTGATTCTTCTGTTAAATCTCTTCGCTTTTTTGTTGTTGCTAATAATCATATAGTTATCGTGCATCGACTGTGGAGAAACGTTTGGGCAAGATAGCGTACAAGGACATAACCAGTGCATTACCGAAGCTGTAAGTACTTTTAACAACAAGTTGGCTTAGTTTTTTTTTTAGGTCTTTAGCCTATGTCTTTGTAATAAAGAGATTGAAGAAATGTTTATGCTTCATTTTTTTTTCTTGTGTGTTTAGGAGAAGTATGGTCCAAAAGGTCAGTCAAAGGGCACACCTGCAAAGCCAAAGGACGGCTCGAAGCAACAGCCTGACTTTGATATTAAGGTTGGCTTATCCAATCGGTATCCATGGTTTTGTAGGTACTCATCTTCTTTCTACCTTATATCTCTGAGTTAAGGATTTTTTACATTCTTTGGGTTCTATAGGGTTTATGTAGATTTGTTTTGTAAAGAATGTGTTGTTGTTGGTGTGAGTTATTAGATTTGATTAGTACATGTTGTTGCTGAGTAGTGATTTATCTATGTCTGGTTGCAGCTTATGTAACACAAGTGCTACTAGCCAGCAGACTTTGCTTGCCCATGCTGAAGGGAAGAAACACCGAGGAAAAGCAAAAAGCTTCCATGCTAAACAACAGGGATCTGCAAACCCTGTGGTGGTGGATGCTACAGAGAATGCTTCTAATGGTTTTACGGAAGAGAAGAAAGAGGATTCAGTTGTCTTGCATGTTGAGAAAAAGAGAAAGCTTGACGACACTTTAGTTGATACGGAGAACAAGGGAGAGGTAGTTCAAACTGAAGGAAAAGGAAATGAAGTGAAGAAAGCGAAGAAGCAGCAGGATCATGAGAAGAAAATCAATTGGAAGAAGTTGATCACATCAGCTTTGAAATCTGTACGTATCTCTATCAACTTACTGATTCTCTCTCGTTGACTACTTGCAGTATTATTGGGATATGAAACACATCTATGAATCTGTATTTGATACAGAAGGAAGATAAAACTTTGAAGATGAAGAAACTGAAGAAGCTCGTTCTGGAATCTCTTGTGGATTCAGGCATTACTCGAGACAAATCCGACGTTAGTGAGGAAATAGAGCTAAAGGTTAGTCAATCTCATTCTGCCTGTTTAATGAATCTCTTTCTTCCTTTAGAATAATTTTCACTAGAGATTTGATTTTTGCTGTTTTCTTTCTTTCAGGTGAACTCGAGCTCCAGATTCACAGTTTATGGCAAGTACGTGAAACTTGTGGCTAAAGATTGAATCCCATTCTTGAGGCAAGCAACAGTCAAATTTTTGCCATTGTGATTTAGTATTATTGTCTGTACCAAGTTTTGCATTCTCATTATGGTAAAACATTGAAACAGTTCTGAAGTGGTGACTTTTTATTCGAGTAGACTTATAATGAACAAGTGTTGGTTAGAAAGTAAAGGTCGTGTCTAAGGATCAATGATCTCATTACATTTACTTAAATATGTAAATGGCATTTTGCTTCAAGGAAATACATTCCTTCTGATAAGGGCAATGAGGTTCAAAACGTACATAACAAAATTTGATGGCAAAGGGCAAAGGGCTATAAAGTATATAGAGTGACCTTTCTTAATGGAAAGAGAAACTGAATTTTAGTAAGGAGCACAAAATGTATTATGTACAGAGAAGGTAAAATGGTCCTGAGGTTATGAAAACAACAGAAAAACCAAAGAGCAAAGAAGAAAAAGACCATATATATATTTGTATATATCACTACAACAGAGTTATAAGAAGAAGAAAACGAAGCCCTAAGAAGATGAAGAATCTATATGACCTAATCTCATTCAAGGAAGCAAAACTTTTCTTCTACCTTTATGGTTTTCTTTAGTTGTAAACTAGTATAACCAACAAGACTATACAGATATAGATGGAGTAAGAGTGAGATGTAACCTCAAAACTTTATATTCAGCCCTGCAAGATCATCCATTGGCACTCCAAGCTCCAAGATATCGAAATCTTCTTCCTCGTCCATGTTAAACCATGAGCTAATATCACCTGGTTGTGCATCAAACTCTGGACCTCCTAAGCCATCTGGTATTTGTAGCTGAGAAAAGTCTAGAATGGGCTCTGTATCCTCCAGTGCCTCCAAATTATCATACTCACCGTTTGCTTCATTTGAGTTAGGTAATGGTGCTTTGGGTTGCTCCGGAATCCTAACAAATGAAGATATCTGATTTGTCTCCTGCTTCGGCTTTGCTTTCTGTTTTCTTTCACCATTGGTACTGGACAGGGAAGGCCGACCGATCTTATTGGTCCCGCTTCTAGATGAAGCCTGAACTTTCCCATCTCTGTCCCTCTCACTTCTCTTTCCCTTTGTACTACTTGAGAGTTGTGTCCCAATAATACCAACATCATCAAGAAGTAACTCTCTCTTCTTGACCCTATTGGAACAAACTGTATCTTCTCTCCCTATCGTTTGCTCTCGTAAAGCATTTTCAGCATCAGAACAATTGGCATAGTTCTCCAAGTTCTGCCCAACGCGTGCCAACGAAGTAGAGCTTGGCTGTGAGCCAATGGGTGCTGTCAGGGGAAAAGGCATAAGGACTCAAATTAGTAGAGCGAATATGTATGTAAATAGAAGCCGTTATTTTAGTAAATATATCGTACTTGAAGTCGACGGATTATCCTCCTTGTCCGCAGGAGCTGTTGCCAACCTGGCGATGAACATATCCTTAATTTCAGGCTCACTGAAGCAGCTTTTGCCCGTCTCTTCGAATTGACGGCATCGTTCAAGCGTCCTTTTAACAAAAGCCGATGCAGCCTGCTTTGATATCTTGTTAGCGGAGTTTTTTCCAGCAACGGTGTGATGACGCCGACTTGCCTGTACAAGAAACGAGACAGAGTTATCAACCAAGAACCTTGGAGTTAAGCAGATAAGTGACTTGGCTAGGGAAGCAAGAAAAAATGCTGGATAGGAGCCAGTTATTAGTTTACCTTGCTTTTCTCATATGCCATCTCGATGAGTTTATCATAACCAAGCTGATCTAACTCCCTATGTAAAGGAAAGAAGCACAGATCAAAACCATCAGATCATAATCCATATTCACAAAGGCGAGCACAAAACGCAGAGTAAGGGAAAATTCATACTTCTCTTGAGTTTCTCTCATCTCTAAGGCAGGCTTTAATAGCCTATCAACCATCTCTTTCTTCTTAAAACCCTGTGAAAATAACATAGAGACACCATCAAACGGTGTTTTTCTCTGGAGAAAGTAAACATGGGACATACAAATATTGCTTTTGGCCTTTTACAAGGGTTACTTATGAGAAGTCAGAATCCACATAAAGTACTTATATAAACCCGCAAGGCAGACAAGAAAACCGTAATCAATCAATATTATAGTATTTGATGAGAAAGAGACCTCCTTGCAGATAGCCTCCTCCAACTTTTTTATTTCGTCAACGATTCCTTCATCCTCTACGTTTGAGATACTAGGCTGTAAGAAACACACAAGAACATCATATCAAGAAACTTCAGCAAAAATGTATATAGCAGTAACAAGTTTCTCAATAACTATGATACTAGACTGCATACCATTGGTTCTAAGGATATTCCAATAGACTGAGCTTCCAGATGAATCTTTTCATCTATCCCCAATTTATCATAAGGAATGTTTGAGAAGTCAATGGGTGCATGATCTGAAAATTTGTCATTGCAGTGGTAGGCTGAGTTATTAACGCCCTTGAACAGAATTGCATCCTCTGATTCATCATGTTCCAGCCATTCATGGTTTCTAAACCCATTATTCATCAGAACACTGAATTCTGAGTGGTCATCAAGATCATGCATGGCCCCAAACTCATCAACTTGGAGATCTTCATTAACACTCATCGAGTCCTCAGAAATCAAAGCTGATAGCAATCTATGGTATAGTGGAGAAGCCTTAGAATCGACACTGCGAGTTGCAAGTTCCTCAGGATATAAATCACGGCTATCAAAGTCAGGGGGTGTCAGCACAGGTGAAGGACCCATGGAGAAGAGTTCTCCCTGAAAATGGATGAAAAAGCAGCCCATTATTAACCATCTAAAATGTGTTGAAGTTTACATGCTTGGTGCTCCCATTAACAAGTCCAACAGACACTTCACACCGTTTCTTTTTACTTTTTTTTGGGATTCCCTTACCTTTACATTAATGGGGTGCAGATAAATACGGGACCATAAATCATAAGGAGCAAGCATAGTGAAATTATTGGTACTTATTTCCATGTATAATCCAAACATTAATTTCCCTTGTAGCACATTTCTAAGCAACTATACTTAAGCCAGAAAGAAACCAACTAGACTATTACAGTATTAGTTCAGGACGTCAGGTGTAAATACTTATAACTCAATAGAGATATATCTGTCAAATATCCTTAACAATAAGATCTGAGAATGAAGTAAAAGGTTTCACCTGGTGCTTCATAAAGTTAATATGATCGTCGGATATAAAGCCAAAGTAGCGGTCCATTTGCTTCCAGAAAGAGTTGGGAAAATTCTGAGCTGCATCAATGACAAGACAATTCAATCCAGAAACAAAAGTTGAGTATACAACCTAAAAGTGAACGAATAAACAATATTTTACCAAAATTTACGGCTAAGTTAACAGCCGCTTGTAGCTCCTCATGACCATCATCTGAACCGGCTAAGAAACGTAAGTAATCCATAAATAAAGGAGACAAGCAAGCAAATTTTTAAAACTGAACTTGTTTTACCATGAAAATCTAGTGGTGAAGCATTTGTTGCCGTAGCTCTCTGACGACTGTAAGCCTTGCGATCAGATAGTTTCCTAGTGGGTGGACGGCCCACCTTACTGCACAGAATTCACGAAGAAATCTATGAGATAAACATCATGGAGTCCAAAAAAATTCAAACATATAAGAAAGAATATTAGAGGCTATGGTTAAAATAGGAATGATCTCTACCTTTCACTCTTGTCCAAGATAGTTCTTGCACTGCGAAGCTGTTTCGTTGTTCCAACATTCTTAAGTTTCTCTACTCCCACAGGGTTGAGAGATCTTGTGGAAGAAAAGCCGCCACGGCCCGTCCTTCCTTGCCTTCTCACACCATCCCCAATCTCTTCACCAGAAGCACGCTTGTTACCTTTCCTTGATTGTAAAGCAGGGATAGACACTTTAGGAATATTATGTGCAGCTTTCCCATCAACCTCATCAGACTGTTTCCCCTTGTCTTTAGACTTGATCTCAGGGGGACCAGATTCTTCACTCTCTGACAAAGCTGCTGTGGAGAAGCTGCTTTCACCTCTTATTTTCAATTGAGGAGAAGCAGCTGGCGAGCGTTTATAGAATTCAAACCCAGTGTCACTACAACCAGCATCTGATATATTATCTAAGTAGGTCTCGTCCTTATTAGAAACAATGGGAACTAAACTCGTCCTTCTTGCTGTACGGGATATCTTTTGCGGTCTCTGACTGGCCCATTGAGTGACAGGTGGTGACGAAGACCGATTAGATGTCATACGCTTCCGATGTGTAACCCCTGACACGGGTGGAGGCTTATTTGTACAGCCAGAGATATCCCAGTCACTTGGGGACGGAGGAGTGTTATGGAGTCCTGTTCCTGTTCTAGGCCCGCGAACTGAAGCATTTGATTTTGTGTTTGAAACCAGACTTGAGGAATTGAATTCATCGTGAACATTGGACCTTCAAAGAACCCAATAGAGTAATAAGTACACAGAACAATGAGCAGAAACAATAGTAGCTAAAACATCAGAGAGATGATATGGTAAATTGAAATTTTATAATCAAGGTCCATCTGATTCATGGATGTAAATGATTATAAAGATTCAAAATGTGTGACTACGGATATAACACATACTTGTTGACAGCTCTTAGATTCACCCTTTCCTTATCTGAACCTATGGAGCGTTCTCTCTTCTCAAGGTACAAAGAATTATGATCAGAATCGCCCCTTGACAGTGGGGAATACCCAGCCAAGCTTGTCTGCTTAGAGAGGTTATCAGATCTACCATATTCAGTAGCTCCATTACCAGCCACTTGCCTACAAAAATATTAAACAGGAGACTTTAACATATAGAATAACCATTGAAGTAAACAGAATCCAGCTGATCGACAGGAGGTGAGAAAATAAAGAAGTAAAACACAACAAAGTGATCAGTTATATCAAATAAAAGGATCCCAGCATAATTTGAACCCTTGAAACCATAATCTTCCCCACTTCAATGGATTAAATCATCTGCATCAAGGTCATTTCTTCAGTCAAAAAAAATCACCGGTAAAATTGTCAACGTAAAACCAAGGGAGATATTGTTGGCGGAAGTATACACCTCACACTCATGCATCTCCAACATAAAGAAGTATTTTATGGCTTAAAACTCATCAATCCAGTACATACTTCCATAAGTTTAGATAAAATAGTGCAACTAAGGAGACAGTGAAGAGCAATTAACCGAAGCTAGCTAAGTACATCTAAGCAGAGTAAATCGGAGAACATACCTCTAAGAACATGGCAACAATCAATAAAAAGGATAGCTGTAACAGCACTGGACAATGTATGTTGACTGCACCAAAAAGCTATCATGTACACACAACAGGTCATACCTTAACATGTTCGAGTCACCATTCAATCTCGTCCGGGAGTCACCCATTGACTTCTGTTGAGTGCTCTGCTTCAAGTCTCGATAACCATCAACCACTTTACTTGAAGCCAGGTTCGGATGACAGTCCGTTTTAATACAGGAGCGTTTTTTCTTCATCTTTGACTTTTCCCAACCATCAATACCAAGTGAAGTTCGTTCTTCACCCTGAACTGCATTATGATTAGCCAGCCGCATTATTTCTTTATCTCTGTCTACAGCAGCAGCTGACTGTCGAACAATAGAATTGCTTCGAACATCCATCTGCACAACAAAATAAAAAGATTTAAGGTTTTTCAGAAGCAATAGTGATGGACTTGTTGTAAGAAACCTAAATTTAGAAAATAACATTAAATGCAAATTTTATAAACTTCTATCAAAATTTTCAAACAGTTAGCTTCATTCATATCAAATAAATTCAGTTCATAACAGTACTATGATAAGTGAGAACCTATTAAATATAGGAAGGCAACTGCTATAATATAAATCTACACTTACAATTTTCATGCAATTGGAAATAAATAAAATTACTACTTCTGGTAGCAAATTGCTTCAAGTAACGAGTTTCTATACTTTATCCAAAGCTACCATTTGTTACCAGTATCCATTTTTTTCACCAAAACTTGTTCAAACTATCAACCTTCCCAGTAACCAGAAGCATGCATAAAATGCGGACAGAGAAGTGCAATATAGCATATTGTTCAAGGACGAAACAAGATATCAACCAAAACAACTCCATACGGGTAATACATTAAAGCAAGTTTTGCCAGGAATTACCATGGAAGTACGTGTTCGCTTATTTGGAACACCACTTTTAGGTCGTTCATCCAACATTTGCTGGTCAAGCTCAAAACCACCAGCCAGGATCTGACCTTGAATGCCCATTTTGCTTAGCCCTGATCCTGATGCCAAGCGATCACCAGAAAAACCTTCTGGTCGAGACCTCTTCTTTGTAGGAACACTTGGGAAAAACTTGTTAAATACAGAAGAAGCTTCGTTGAAAATTTTTACCCGCTCCCTGCGACCAAAAGAGTAAAAATTAACCAAAAGAGTACTTCAAACACAACTAACTATCTTGTGTGGTAGTTAAACTACCTGGCCTTGACATTGTTTTCGCGCAAACTAGCCTTTAGTCTTTTGATCTCTTCTGGAATTAACTTCCCTTTCAATGCAGTCTCGTCTCCTTGTATTCCAAGAGCAAAATTAACATGCCGCTTAAAGTCACCTTGACGAATAGACTTGTGATCAGCGGCAACCACCTTAGGATCAAAACGCAAACACTGGAAGAAATTTGTTACATCGGTTTGCGCTAGAGGTGAAGTGCCCCTCAACATGTTTGGATGAGTTGCTGGGACAGGACGTTCAGGAAAGCTACTTGATCTTTCCATCTGTGCGGCAAAGTTAGATCTGTATAGAGGCGCACCGGAAGAATAATCAAACTTCCCAGGTGCTGACATTCCCTCAGCTCTCGAAAGTGTTATGTAAAACTAAAATACACAGTGGAGTAATGATAAGCTGTAGCACATAAATGCTACAATTATTCAGCTCTCAAATAATTAATTGAAGGTGCACCTGCAATGGAACATAAACATCAGTAAACGCCGTAAGCCTTTTCATGTAGAATTTAAACATGAAAATAATCATAGTAAAAGATTTGATTAACACAGTCCAACTCTTGAAAAGGGCAAAAGGAAACTAACTCAGGAAGAATCTATATGTGATTAATTTGGTTTCTTCATTGCATACATTTAGCTTCCTAAGCATACATTGATTCACTTATGACTTTTAGCCAGAACCATGCTCATATCCATAAAAACAAAGAACATCTTATTCTAAATACTGAGACTAACTTAAGAACTAAAACCAAGCATGCCAAGCGGAACTATTTTAACTAAATTCCATGAACTATTGATTTTCATGATAATATATCCAATTGATTTGTGCTTCCTCCAAATTGTCACTTTTTGAGAAGCTAAATCACTTTTATCATTAAACCCAGAGACGAATCGAAAAGTATAATTAACTTAAATTACAGCTACTCTGCATTGGCCTAATACTTATGAAAATTAGAACTCTTTTCGCAAGCTTAAGTAGCAAATTTGAACTGATCATATACTAAGAGAAAACCCAGAGTCAATTATAAGAATTTGAACTAAAAGGAGAATGAATCTTCAATTAAACCCTAATTATCTCAGAATTAAAAGTTCAAAAGATTGAAGAAACGAAAACATACCTCAGAATCAAAAACCAGAAGGATTGAGGAGGATTAGATCGTTTCGAAGAGTACGTAAAGAGCTCGAACGTCTGAAACTAAGCAACGTGGTTGCCATGAGAGGACGGGATCGATCGCAGCGGAACCAAACCAAGGCCTTTGTTTCGTTGCAGCATTTACGAATATCTCCTGAGGTATACGTGGCCTTTCCTTGGTGAAAGTAAGGGTAAGTTGGTAAAATTACGAGCCGAGCCGGCTCCCTCCAAGCAAACTATTATATGGGCCGGCCTCCTCTGGCTTTTCCTCGACGAATACTGTTCACAAAATAATTAATCACTAAATTAGTGTTGTTTTGATAGAAAATTAGACACTGAACTTTTATATAACCTAATTTATTGATTACATCATTTGAATATATAGGAGATTTGCATTTTATAAACAAGTATATCAATGGGGTGAATTGTATGATTGATTTTTTACTACCTTTACAGGTGACAAGTGTGATTATTCAAGTTTTAATTAGAAGCATTGAAAAGAGCAAATATAAGTACTATATATAAAAAACTAGGTATACTTTACTTATGATTTAAGTTATTATTTTTTGTATGATTTTGTGGTTTGTGTTTTAGATTTGAATTTTCAAGAGATGTGTATGATACACTACAAAAAAAAGAAGATCATATTATATTGCATAAATAGTTTCAAAAAAAACAAATGAAATCAATCTCATATACTTATTAATAAATGATTCAAAATATTTGTTTTGTGGGTATAAAGATTTGGCTAATTTATAGGTACAAAATAATATGTTGAAAAATATTTTATCATACATGATTGTAGGGGATGAGATATTATGGTGGCTAAGATATTACGGTCTTTTTTGAATTCTCTTGCTTAAAGTATGAACACAGATTGTTTAGTTTGTTTGTAGTAAATACATTTGACATTGATTTTCGATATTGTTGCGGTAACATGTAATCGTAGTTTTTATATTTTTATATATTTTATGTTAAATGGTAGCCTCTTGTTGCCAAAAAAAAAAAGATAGCCTCTTAAATCTAACCCAATATATAGGTTGTGGTTTTAATTATTAATTATATTTTAATAATTTTTAAATGGTAACATGTAATCGTAGTTTTTATATTCTTATATATTTTATGTTAAATGGTAGCCTCTTGTTGCCAAAAAAAAAAAGATAGCCTCTTAAATCTAACCCAATATATAGGTTGTGGTTTTAATTATTAATTCTAATATTTTGTTACTATATTAGTTAGTATTATGTTTGCCAAAACGATAGTTTTATGTTTTCTGTTATGATAACTTTGTTTTGTTTCTATTACTTTTCATGTTTCCTTTTTGACTTCGAAATATTGTTTTGCTGCAAATTAAATGTAATATATATATATAAATACACACTTCGTATATAAGCGGTTGTGATTTAACTTATAAGATATTGGTTTTTCAAAAGAGCTTATAAGATATTGTTTGTATAAACATATTATTATCTTTTTTTTTATTTTTTTGTATTTTTTTTTGTATTCAATTAGGATTCAATTTTATTCCATGTCTCATTATTCGTGGTGTGTCTGCCTTCTTAAAATGCTTAAGCTGTTAGTATCATAAACTATCATTTGCTTTTTGATTTTTTGCGTAGTGTAAATTTATAAAAATTATGTAGAAAGGGTGTTTGACAAAAAAAATGTAGAGAGGGTGTGATGTGTAACAAATAAGGTTCTACTGATTTTGATGACCATTTACTATTATGGCTTATGAATATTTGTTGCTTTTGCTTTTATAAAACTTATGATATTATCTAGGAATTTATCGAAAGAGAGTCTCGCCACTCTTATGACCCTCTGCTTCCTGCGTTGCGAGTGTAACATCATCATCCCAAAACGATACGTAGCAAACCTGAATTCACAATTGAAAAACAGGAATGCATGCAGCAGATAGAATAGTTAAACAAAAGACCAAAGATGTGTTCAAAAATTAAAACAGTTCAAGAGAATCAGATTGAAAAACCTTTTGAGTTGACGCCTTAGACATTCCAATAGGTTGGTCAAGGTTATCTCCCCCACCAAAAGCACATGCGGAGACTACAATTTGACAACTTCACATATACTTCTTATTCTCATCCAAAATTTTAAACCCTCCATTCTCGTTGAAAACCCACAGTGCCCCGAAACTGTCTCACTTACCTGATCACAACAAAACAGCACTCAGCAATCAAGAAGCATATAATGATAATGAAACTCAAGTTATTAGCCTTGTAAGAGTTACCAAGTGTTGACCTGAAAACTACTCTCTCTCTCAGCAAAAGTCTGGTTCCCAGTAAACAAATTAAAACGTGTCATGTTCCCACGAACAGGAGAGCTTGAATCTGCACCGGTTAGGTACACAAGTTTCTTAACAGTGGAGCTTGACTCTTTACGCTCTAAGGTATCAAGATGCTCAAGCTCTTCAGGAGGAAGAAGCTTCAAACAACCTGACACACACAAATCTATCAATGGCAGATTCAAAGATGAAATGATGATGGAGTGAGAGCTTACGTTGCCAATGGCTTTAATTATTTGTTGACAGAATCATTCTCCTTCCTGGCCAAAGCAACTTCTTTCCTCATGGGGTCAGCTAAACCTTCAAGTTCCTGATATGTAATTCCACCACTAAGCTTCTTAGTCATCAAGTATAACATTACCGAGAAGAAAATCTTCTCATAAAAAAAGAAAGAGCTTTGATCCACATAACTCATATAAGCCCGCAAAACCATATACTATATCATGTCTTTCGTGATGATCACTTCATTTCTAGGCCTAACATTAAAGTCTGATCCTTTATGGAACAAAACCAAAAAAAAAGTTTTTTTTGTTCAATCCAATTGTTAAATCCTGAAACAAAAATTTGAAGAATAACTAAGATTATGATGAGGATAATAAAATTATATAAACCTCACCAATTGCTCGGTCTCTTCTTCCACACAACAAAGCTGAGCTTAAATCCTTTTCCAAACCTCCATATTCTTCTTCTCGTTCTCCTCTTATTTAGCCATTACCACCAAGAACAGATGGGTTTAGCCATTACCACCAACAAAAAAAAAGAACTCTTCAAATAACTTCTTTCGATTATCACCAAATGTGAGGATGATGCTCAATGGATGCAGGATTACCTATTTATACATGGAAAACACCGCCTAGAACTATGATGATTATCATTGAATGAATCGTCTTCCTTAATTTGCGTCGACTAATTAAAGATGTTAATTAAAGACAATGAATCAATAGATCACGTAACGTCTACAAACTAAAGACGATTTGATGCTAACGGCGCAAATTACAAATTCTCTTCACGCCGATTCGTCAAACGCGAGATGTTGAATCTCCATTGCTGGTTAATCCACTGACAGATCGAAGAAGAAGATGAAACCCTAATTAATTGAGAGAGATCGAATAAGAAGATGAAACCCTAAACTGAGAAGACACTGCAAGCGAATGGAGCTGTCGATCTCTATTGGATTGGATATTTGTCATTCTCAATATTAAACGAAATCCCAGTAAACTTATAACACCGTGAACAAAAATCTTACAAATATAAGCATAAGATCGAAGCCCATTACACTGAAGTTTAAGTGATATGGTGCGTTTTGCGTAAGTGGACACGTGGCGGCTCCAGGACGCGCGACTTTCCTACGTGGACGATGACGTGGAGGCCTGTGAGAGAAACAAACACTCTTTTATAATAATATATACTAGGGTCGGCCCGCCCTACGGGCGGAATATGCTCTACGTATAATATATCGACGTATATTTTGTAAATTATAATTGTCTATGTATTATTTAACAAACTGATAGATAATTACATTTTAGTGTCTGTGTCTTTTAGGAAATTTGCGTTTTCTTTGGTTTTTTTTATTGTTTTTGGCATAATTTTTATGTTTTTTCAATTACATTTTAGTAGAGAATCACAATTCATAGGATTAATATAGAATTCAATTATCGATTCTACGAATAATGAGGTTATGGGTTTTGTTATTGTATTTCCTAAGAATGATTTGGGCTGTTAAGTTGAGGATATTTTAACGCTATACGAAATCCCAAAAATAGTCTTTATAGAAGTTAGTTTTTTGTTTTTAAGACTTTTATTTTTAAATACGTAAATGTTCTTTATCACAACAACGATTACATATATTCTGTAAAGTTAGAGGTGTTCAATCCGAATATCAGTTCGGTTTTGGTTATTTTTTTGGCTTCTCGATATTTCGGATTATA
This sequence comes from Brassica oleracea var. oleracea, assembly GCF_000695525.1. Lineage (NCBI taxonomy): Eukaryota > Viridiplantae > Streptophyta > Magnoliopsida > Brassicales > Brassicaceae > Brassica > Brassica oleracea. Next base: position 2,023,084 of record NC_027754.1, on the reverse strand, counting down.
AAAAAACTTCCACATTAAAATCATATTTATCTTGACTTGACTCGGTTTTTATATAATCGGTTTTTGGTTTGTTTGGTTTTAATCCCAAAAATCATAAATATATATATATATACATATATATAGATATATATGTATTTTATAATTTATTATAAATTTTACTTTATTTGATTAAAAATCGGCTTTAATACAACACGAAGATATTTAAGAATTTGAATTGACTATTTTTTTACTATTTAAAACAATTAGTAACCATATTAAGTTAATAATAATAATAGTTTTTATAGAATAAAAATAAGAAAACAAGTAATTCATAATATTATTAAATAACTAAATATTAGCACACATTGTTTGAAAAAAATTACAAATTATGTATTTTTTAAATAATTTTTTTAAATAAAATTCAGATAAAATATTAAATTACTAAAATCAACATTATAAGTATGAAGATCATATTAATAAAATAAATTATAAGAAAATTTATATATTATTAATTATATTATATAATTTACATATAATTGTACTACTGTTTTTTAATTGATCAGTTTATTTGGTTTATTCGGTCTGATCGGTTTATATACCAAACCATATCCATATACCGCGGTTTCTTAAAAATAACATTCATTCGCTATTTTCGGTATTACTAAATCCAAACCATTTTCTCTATTTCGGTTCTGTTTGGTTTTAATTGGTTTGGATTTACTGGATTGAATACTCTTATAAAGTTTATATGGTTTGAAGGTAACGTTTTTTTGCGTTTTGTGATAAGCTGTATAATTTATTTATTATTGCAGAGTACATATAACACATAAAATTGGTCATAGTTTTGTATTTTTGATTTTTTATTCACCTGATGGTCTTTGGCTAAATGTTTACTATTTGAGCAGTTTGTATTTATAAGGGCTTATTTGCCAAATAACCAAAAAAAATTGAGAAATTAGATTTTGGGAAAGAGAGTAGAGAGAGATAGGAAGAGAAAGTTGGAGAGAGGATGAGATTTTAGTTAATTAGTGAATTATAGTTTTTTTTAGTGTTTTTGGGCATAATTTCCCTATTTATAATTGGTTGTTTATAAGCGTCATATCTTATCTTCCATTATATATTTTTTTAACTATTAGAATGAGAGTTTTAGTGCTCTGAAACGAAAGTAGAGTTTCATATAAAAATAATTGAAAGTAGCATTCGGTGAGTGTCGCAAAACATAGCTAATATTTTTTCTTTTTGATTCCACAGAGGCTTAACAGAGCTAATCTTATTGATTCCAAAATACAAAACAGAAGCAGTCACGTCTTTGATCTTCCAGAATCATTCCACCGCCTTCAGATCATGTTGTTGTCAAATGTAAGGCATCTCCGTGATTTCCACGCAATCTTAGATGAAACCACTCCAAGAGTTTTAGATGCTGCAACGACTGAAGGAAAAAGCTCTCGAGCTTTGACCTGAAATTTATGAAAAGAATATTATATGAGACAAAAAAGCAAACCACCTGTGTAGAATCTACATCAAGTTGGTTACTCACAGAGTCCATGAGCATCTCCACAAGTGTCACTGCATTAGTGAAAACAATGCCATCAGATCTATTACTTCCACTCTAAGGTTGTGGTTCTTTCCTCCACGACTACTCAATCTTGGGAATGCATTCTCATAGCTTTTGAGACTGAGAACGTCTAGGCATCCATCTGTTTTGATCCACAGAGGCTCATTAGTTTGTGTAAGCCTAAGCAATTCTTTCATAGCGGTCACATCAATGTTAATCGTCAGAGACTTATCCATGTCCGAGATAACCAAGATACGGTAAACTCGAGGCAGTCATTGAAGAACAACTTCCTGGAAGAAGATTAAAATCAAGCAAAAGACCACTGTGGAGTAACTCTAATGGAGAAACGTGCATCTGGTTTAGTAGTGGTGGGAGATGAGAAAGTGGCCTCCCATGATTTAGCTGCAATGCTTGAAGCCCTCACGAGCTGCCAAAAAAGATGTTAGTGGAAGTTTAATCTCTAAGATCAATCACAATGCATGAAAGAGGTTTCATAAAGAAAACGCTAGAACCTCTTCTCTAAGCTGTGCAGTTTCAATTGAAGCTTCTGTTCATCAAAGCTAAGTTGCATCCTCTGTTTCTCATCTGAATGTCAAACACTCATCAAAAGCCCTGCAAACACAATCATAAGAGAACAGAAAGAAAGAACTGGAGAGAATAGTTGAGTAGAGAATAAGAGAGAATACATTTCAAGCCGTTGGATCTGGTGAGGTGAGTAGCGAAACGATTCTTCTTTATTGTCTTCTTGAGCGCACCTCCTCTTCACATTCGGACCTTCCAAAAGCAAGACGTATTGGGAGGATTGATTGAAGGATCTTTAATGGGCATCTTGATCGTCCGATGAATTGTGAGAACGATGAGAATAAGAAGCACTAAACTGAAAATAAGTTTTTGGTATTATCAGGAGTTGTGAGAATGATGTTATCAGGGATGAAAGTTGTCTTTTTTATAGATGGAGATCCACCGCCTAGAAGAGATATAAGATCCCAAACATTGAATGTTTTATCTCACTGAGTTAAGAAGGTTGTTAAAGGCAATGATTCAATGAATCAGGTAACGTTCTAGAGGAGAGGAAGGATCATAAGATGAAACGACAATCGAACTGGACACATAGATTCTTCATGACGATTCATCTCACTCAACCTCTTGAAACTCCATTGATGGCTTAGGTTGTCAAGGCTGAAGAAGACGATGAACCCTAGTTTTAGAAATCACCATTGGCGAAGAAGATCTTGGTCTCTTTGTTTCAGGCTGGGCTGACAGGCTTATATTTCTATTGAAACAAAAGTCCAATACATAAAAAAAACATGTATTGTATGTTGCGTTTTAAGAAAACGGGACACGTGTCAACAGGACGGGCTTTGAATTGATGAGCTGGAATCCTAGGTGGACACCCTGAGAGTGATTCATGGGTCTTATTTATATATAAAGATAGATTATTTTAGAAGATTGACTAAAGTGATTTGATCCACAATGGGCGCGGAAAAACAAACAAAATAATTAAATTTCCTGAAACATTATTTTGAGAAGTTATTTGTTTATGTGTCATGACCATATTCATTTTCGCCAAAAAAATAATATGGTTTTAAGAAATTGTGACATGCCATCACTTAATTAGAACATGTATAATATACTTTAAAAAGTTCATATTTTTGGCAAATTTTAAATATGATAATAACTTATAACTTTTACATCACTTATTATATTAAATTTTCTTTAAACCCTTTTGGTCAAGTTTTTCGAAATATAGTAATGACTATTTTTATTTATATTTCTGAATTTTGGTATAAAACTAAAACAATATAATCAAATGAACTGTTTTTGTTGATAGTTAATTAATGAAATTTCAATTACATTTATCTGTTCATTAAGTAAATTAACAAACTAATTTTTACGAGTTTAATATATTTAAAATAAAATAAAATCCAAAACTTATTAAAATTTATATATATTTAAATATAAAATATATATTCTTAGCAACTATAATTTACTTTAGAGAAGTTTAAACAAATATGTTATCCTGTTAAATGAATTGATAAATTTATTAACAAGAGGCAAGAGCTAACAATATTTACAAACAAAAACAGAGAGGAAGATGATCAAACTGGTGTTTGGATATTGCTAACAATAACAGTAAACACAATGGCGGGAAACAAACTGCCACAAGGAAAACGGCCGTACAAGAAAAATACATGAACGGCCATTTCTGGGCATATAAAATAAATCGCCACGAAATAAAAACAAAAGCCAAAACAGAAGCTGCTGAAAGAGAAAGATTCCTCAGGATCTTCTCTTCCCTATGCAATTGCAAGCAATTATAGACTGTACATTGCCAAAGAAAATAAAGTTCAATGGATCAAGAAACACACAAAAGTTGCAGAGGAATGTTTTGTAGAAGAAGAAGAAGATGATGATGATGACTTAGATTGAGTCATTGTTGTGAAGCATCAACGGTAGAGAGTAGTGCGTAATCAATGGCAGAGTCACCTGAGATTTAAAATGAAGTTAAGGCATGGAAACTTAGTCAAAAGCATATTTTTGGAAAACATGTAAGTGCTATAATAACAAGGCTTACTTCGGGTGGAGTCAGTTGATGAGCGTGGTGGCGAAAGGCTTCCTTTGATATCTGCATTCAAGAAACTATGAGATGCGTAGCTCGACAGTGCACAAGATAAATGGTGTTAATCAGAAAACAAAGAAGAAGAGTTAGCACCTAAAGAATGGCGAGAGCTACGGACAGCGTCAAAGTTTCTGTATGTATATCCCACAAAATTGATATTTTGAGGGGTTATGCTCACCTACGATCACAGGACAAGGTCTGGTAAGTAGAGAACAAAAGCCTCAGAATAAGAAGATACGATTTTCCTTAAGAATTGTGGGTACCTTCCATGAAGGTCCAGATCCTGTTCTTGTTGGTTTTGGACAATCCACCTAAGGAAGAACCAGAAGATGATATTGATGCCTCAGTTAAAAGAGATAATAAGAACTTGATAATCGCTGGGATGGTAGTTCCGTTTTTTTACCTCATCGAATTTCATGAAATTCTGGGTATCAAGCTCTCCATTGACTACTGGCTTGAAAGCTGCATCCATCTCATATAGCTTTTCCCATTCCACATCTTTGAACCAAGGATGAGCCTAGACGATGTGTCTTGTTTTGTCAAGATATGGATGTGACAGACAAGAGAAGAACACACAATGTTTGTTTAAAATATATTTACATACTTTGATTTGCTCAGCTCCGGCTCCATGAGAACCAAGCCTATGATCAGAATCGCAAAGCAAGCTGCAAATGAGATCTCGTGCCTCAGGTGTCAACCTTGCATCATCTGGGAATACAAGTTGAGTTCTCCAGCTCACGATCTAAAAGCACATTATGCAAAACATTGGGAAAATGCACAGAAATGTCAATTTATGTATTCGAAGATAAATAAATTGTGCGAAGATCCCGACAGTAATACAGCAAAGCAACTTGGAAATGTTCAACACGTCCTCCATTTATAACTATCTCAGCATCAATAGGATCCTTCTTAAAGAAAAAAGTGAAAATTACTGTAATATAGTAGCAAAGAGACCTTTCTACATGTTGTCACGGGGTCATCTGAGTAGAATGGGGGATAACCAACGAGCATCTCATACATAATGGCTCCCAAAGACCACCTGCAATTAAATGACATGTGTATGGGTCGATGAAAGGAATTAGAAACATGTCAGATCAACTAGTAGATGCTCCTTAAGTTATGAAACAGAAAGAACAGATAATAAGAGGCACAGTTCTACGGAGAATAATCTAAAAGATATTTTCAGTGACCCACCAGTCACACTCTACACCATATCCCTTCTTCAGCAACACTTCAGGCGCAATATAATCAGGGGTACCAACAGTTGAATATGCCTGTTTCAAAACAAGAGCAGGCAAAATCCAAAGAAGCAGTTTAAGGCACTCCCCAAATGTGATATGAGTAAAAGACTACTATCATAAACAGAGTTTGGTTCTATACCAGTTTTCTTCTGTTTATCTGCCAATGCTGCAGCTGTTCCAATGGGCTCTTCCAACGCCTTCCACGGCGTCCTATTGAGCAGTTCTCATCAACATCGATTGATTCATTTGTATTCTCATCATTCAAAGGCTCATTTACGTTCATGGCCGAAATGTTTCTACAATCGAGAGGCTTACAAAGACCAAAATCTGACAGCTTCATATGACCATGCTTGTCCAACAGAAGATTGTCTGGTTTTATATCCCTACAAAAGATCTACCTTCAATATGCATATCCAGTTTAACGCTGCATTTATCTTAATGACATCCGGAACCAACCTGTGAACATAGTTATGTTTATGTATGGACTCGATAGCCAAAATACTTTGTGCAATGTAAAACCGAGCGACGGTCTCAGTCAAAGTCTCTTCCCTCATAAGCAAAGTCATCACATCACCACCAGACAAATACTCCATGATAAGGTACAAGTATTCTGGATCTTGGAACGAATAATAAAGCTTCACAATACAGTCACTAGCAACTTCTGCTAGCAAGTTCCTCTCAGCTCTAACATGCTCAACCTATTTAGAACGATCAACCAAAAGGGTATCTTAGACGTGTATTCAAATATGTAAAACAAAGAGTAAAATGAGATCATTGTAAGACTCACTTGCCCCCTACTAAGCATTTCAGACTTCTTCAGCTTCTTCATGGCATAAATGTTGCCAGTCTTTTTCTCACGGCATAGCCTTACCTAAGAAAGATCCCACATTTACAAAAAAAACAAAAACAATTAAAGTGCGTCTAATTGCTACAACTACAAGTGTTCAAAGAGACTAACCTCGCCGAAAGCTCCTCTACCAATAATACTGAGAAGATTAAAATCATCAACGCAGAGCCTGTTCCTCATCAACCTAGTATACTCAGTCTCTTTCCTCTGCAAATCCTCAAGCAACTCGAGTTGTTCTTTTTCTGATACATCTAAAGATGCTATCTTTTGTTCTAGCACCAAACGCCTGCAAATCAAAACGAAGCAAACGTTCATACAGCTCTTAAAACAACACATTGTTGTTCTGTTAGGAATATGAACGAACAGATGGTGTGCAAAAACAAGGTTCCACCTTTCTTTACGTTGCTGGATGTGTCTCATGCGTTTGTTGTAATGGTCCTCTATATACTTCTTCGCTGCAACAACTTTCTCCAATGTCGAGTTCGAAACCAACCCTTCATCCTCAAAATTCTCCCCAACCTCCGACGTCATCTTCGCCGCCACCTCCTCGTGATCCGTTTCACTGAAACTCTCCATCTTTTCTTCTCTCCCAAGAACACAAAAATAAAACAATTCCTTTCCCTCCCTCTCTCTCTCTCTCTCTCTCTCTCTCTCTCTCTCTCTCTCTCTCTCTCTAAATGCAGAGACACTTTATCATTTCTCCTGCAATCATCTGTGAAAAAAGGTCTCTCTTCTCCATCAATCAAAACACAAAATGTACAAGTTTGGATTTCAGAAAATTTGGAAACAGTGAATTACCTCGAATTTTATTGGTTTTTTCTATTTTTGCTATTCAAGAAAAATATAGTAAGCTAAATTTTAAAAGCATTCCACAAATCATGACCTGACACGTAGATAACTAATAGTGGATGATGAAATGTATTTTCTGACAAACTTGGAAACTTGGAAATCTATTTTTGCTTTTTTTTTTCTCTTACCTTGGATTTATGTTCCTTTTCAAAAAAAAAGAAGATTTATGTTCCTTTTTTTTCCTTTAGCACTAAGTAACTTTATTTAGGAGTTGTGTCAATTGCATGCTTTAACACATTTCCATAAAATGCACTTTTTATTAGTTATAAAGAGAAATTCCGTAGGATAGTTATTTTTAAGTGTATGTCACAAAAATAGTTCTTAAAAAAGAAAATGACCAAAATAAATTTTATTAAAGAGTGAAAATGTAATTTCCCATACAGTTAACTAATCTAAACTTAGGGTTTAGAGTTAAAGGGTGGCGTTTTGGGGATAGAATTTCAAATTTTAAAAAATAAAAAATAAATATTAAATTTTTCAAAATTAAAAAAAAAAACTATTTTGGTCATTTTTTTTCTTTAAGGTTATTTTTGTGACAAAAACTTTAAAAAAACTATTTAAGAGAATTGTCCTAGTTAAGAAGTTGTAATATATTCCATAAGGAAAAAAATATTCACTTTATTTTTATTAAAGCTAGTCGAGTTTCCCATACTCCAAAAATAATTTCAACTTAACTTTATATTTAAAGTCTCACTATTCAAATATATTATAAAATATAAATTAGGTGTTTTCTTGCACCATGTACATCAATAAAAATTTTATTAATATTATAGATTTTTTTTTACCAATATCTTAATATAAATTTGATTTAGTTAAACATAAAATTAAGATAAAAATATTTTATTTTATTTTAAATTATATTAAAATATGGGAGATTTGCCAAAAATGACTCAAAATTTTTTTTTGAATACAAAAATGTACCCCAAATTTAATCAAATGCAAAAGTAACCCAAAAGCCTAGTGAAATTACAACATCCCCTTGTGAACAAACAAAAAACTTGTATTTAGTTTTACCATTATAATCCTACGTTAGAGAAGACTTACAAAAAAATCTTCTCTAAGATGACTTCTTTGTAAGTATTCTCGCTTAATAGATCTTAAAATTAATTTTTTAATTTTCTAAAAAATATTTTGATGGATAAAAAATTGAAATCATGTAATAATAAACATTCCTCAATGATGTAAATTTAGTTCATCTGAAATTGAATTATTTTCAACATAGATGAGTGAATGTATATTGGCTCATGAGTCATTGGTTTAGGGTTTGGTAACATATGTTATAGTATTGTATGTATCTTTAGGGTTAGATTCTGAAATCTTACCTTCATTTTTTTCTTTTTCAAATTGACTCATATATGTTTAGTAATTATCAAATAACTTGATTTAAATATTTTCTAAGTTTTTTTTTAAGTTTAAGAAAGTGTTTTTTGCATAGTTAATTGATTTTAGAGTCTAGAAGACTCACGGAAGACTTAAAAAGAAGTCTTCAGACACATCCTGCCTAAATTTTAGTAGAATTTATGGTTTCCGCCTAAATTTTGGAATAATTTAGGTTTCCCGCCTAAATCAAAGTCTTCCATAAGTCTTCCAGAAGTTTTCCATAAGTCTTCCAGGTGTCTTCCAGGAGTCTTTCATAAGTCTTCCAGAAATCTTCCAGAAGTCTTCCAGAAGTCTTCCAGAGAAAGTCTTCTCATGAATTAGATCTTAAAAATAATTTAAAATTTTTATAAAAAATATTTTCATGGGTTAAAATTTGAAATCATGTAATAATAAACAGTTTTCAATGATGTAAATTTAGTTTATATGAAATTGAATTATTTTCAACATAGATGAGTTAATGTAGATTGATTCATGAGTCATTGGTTTAGGGTTTGGTAACATATGTTATAGTATTGTTGGTATCTTTAGGGTTAGATTTGAAATCTTATCTTCATTTTTTTTTTCAAATTGACCTATATATGTTTAGTAACTATCTAATAATTTGATTTAAACACTTTCTAAGTTTTTTTAAGTTTAAAAAAGTTATTTTGCATAGTTATTTGATTTTAGGGTCTAGAAGACTCACAGAAAACTTAAAAAGAAGTATTTCGACACATCCCGCCTAAATTTTGGAATAATTTAGGTTTCCCGTCTAAATCAAAGTCTTTCATAAGTCTTCCATGAGTCTTCCATAAGTCTTCCACAAGTCTTCTGGTCGAAAATATTTAACCTAATTGGAATTTTTGTCTCCATATATAAAGAAAATTTACACTTTCTCTTTTTCCTCTCAAATGACTGCAACAAAAATGTAATGTTTCTCATTCTAAAACTCTCCAACCTCTCTCTAATCTCAATTTTATATATATTTCTCACTTTTTCTTATGTCTTCTCACTAATTTATCTTCTTTTTGCAGATTTTTCATTACATGATTCTCATCTTTCACTCTTTCAAATGTAAATCTCTAAATTTTGGATATGAATTTATGTGTGTGTTTATATGTTAGATTCTAAAAAGCTATAGATTCAACATAGTGTGACTGTTTTGTTTATTTTGTAAGCATAAAATTTTCATTTTTGAAGTTTTCTCTGTTTTGAAATTATTTGAATGTTTTTGAATTTGCAGGTTTTTCCAGATCTGAGAGACTTTGAAAGACTTCTCAGAAGACTCTCAGAACACTCTCGGAAGACTTCTAATGCATTTTATGCTAGAAGACTTCCCATGAAGTCTTCAGGAAGTCTTAAGTCTTCCGAAGTCTTCTGCCTAAAATGGTATAAATTTTGGATATGTATTTTGTGTATTTTATATATTATATTCTAAAAATTATAGATCCTACCTAATGTGACTGTTTTGTTTATTATCTAAAAATTTATTTTTGAAGTCATTTGAATGCTTTTGAATATGCAGATTTTTCAGATCTGAGACACATTTTGGAAGACTTTTGGGATAATTCTTCGAAGACTCTCGGAAGACTCTCGAAAGATTCTCGAAAGACTCTCGGAAGACTTCTTGGAAAATCTTCTGTATGTTATTCTAGAAGACTTCCCACGAAGTCTTCGGAAAGTCTTCCAAAGTCTTCTGCCCAAAGTGGTACAAAGAGATGATGTGAAGTGGAGTCCAAACTTATCTATGTTGAGGAATAATATCTAGCTCTGTAATAATTTTGTTTATGGTCTTTTTATGATTTGTATGTGTAATATTTTTGTGACAACCCGTCCAGCGGACCCCAGATTTCACAGCGCTGCAGCGCACCGACCCTAACCCTAATGGGCCACCCACGCCCGCTCACTCGGCCTGTGGGCCCCATCCCATCCGACAGTCGGTCCGTTAGTTTTCCAAGGCTCGAAATCATTGTTACTGACCCTGCAATCACCACCCGACCTTTTCCCATGCTTTGGCCTCACTCGCACGCTATCGCGAATCACTTCCCGATAGATTACCCATCCTTCCACTACTCCAGGTCAAGCACGCTTAACTCTGGAGTTCTTTCAGGATGTGCTCCGAAAAAGGTAAGTCAACTTTGGTGACATAGGTAGCCAAATCAATTCTCTTAAACTTTTCCATATATCACAACTCAGGATGTTACAATTCACCCCCTCTCAAAGAACGCAACGTCCTCGTTGCATCCCACGACAAGTCTCAGGACGCCTCTCGGGTCAGAACCAAGATGGCTAACCAGCTCTGATACCACTTATAACGCACCGACCGCCCATGGCTAATGGGCCACCCATGCCCGCTCACTCGGCCTGTGGGCCCCATCCCATCCGACGGTCGGTCCGTTAATTTTCCAAGGCCCGAAATCATTGTTACTGACCCTGCAATCACCACCCGACCTTTTCCCATGCTTTGGCCTCACTCGCACGCTATCGCGAATCACTTCCCGATAGGTCACCCATCCTTCCACTACTCCATCTCAAGCACGCTTAACTTTGGAGTTCTTTCAGGATGTGCTCCGGAGAAGGTAAGTCAACTTTGGTGACATAGGTAGCCAAATCAATTCTCTTAAACCTTTTCATATATCACAACTCGGGATATTACAATTTTAGTTGTGAATTATTTTGTAAACTTTAAGAGATGTTAATCAAAAGAATGGTAAATATGTTCATGCTTTGTCAAAAGTATTTAACTTCATTAAATTTATTGATGCAACATAATAAAAAAAATTTAATCATTCTACACACACATAATAAAACACAACAACACAAAAACTTAGTAAAATTTGCTAAAACTAAGAGAGAAGACTTCTCAAAAAACCTTAGTCAAATTCACAAACGAACAAAATTGAATTTTAAGTGAAAGTTGAAATTTTAAATCTCATGGAAGTTAAAAATTGTATCTTATGAGGAAGACAACACAAACACAAAACATCAATTTAATAAAACAAAATCATCGGAGAAGACTTCTCCGTTTAGCTAGAAACATTATTAAACATCAATGTTTGTAACTTTATAATTATCACCAATTAAGTTATAAATTCGATTCGGTAGTCCCAATATTGACTAATAAACATGAATTAGCAAGAGGATATTAAAAATTCATTTTAATTTTAGATAAATTTGAAGTTTAATAAAGATTTACGTAGAAGACTTCTTTTGAAGTCATCCATGGAAGACTTCAAAAGAAATCTTCTATTTAGGTCATTTTTGCAATTGCAAATTTACGAAGGAAGACTTCTTAAGAAGTCTACTCTACAGAAGACATCTTCGGAAGTCTTCCTTTGTAAATATTGGCTTACTTTTGAAATTGAATTTTTTTCGAAATTCCCAGAGAAGACTTCTTTCTCGGATAAACATGTTACTTTTGAATTTGACCGAAGTTAGTATGAATTTTGACTTTTTGTAGAAGACTTCTAGGGAAGCCTACCTGGAGAATACTTCAAAAGAAGTCTTCTTTAAGTCTTCCGGAAGTCTTCTCAATGTCGCAAGAAGTCTACTGGGTTACTTTTGCAATTGACTATATTTGACTTTTCGAGAGAAGACTTCTTTAGAAGTCTTCCATCGGATGACTTCTCTAGAAGTCTTCTCATTGATATTAAATTTTTTACTATTATTTTTCAATTGCAAAAGTAACTCATGCAGACATATTCCGGCATTGAGAAGACTTAAGGAAGACTTTCATAAGACTTTTGCAGAAGATTTCTCCAGGAAGACTTCTAAGGAAGTTTTCTACAAAAAGTCAAATTTCGAAATTTTTTGTTTACAAAGGAAAGTTAGAAGACTTCTAGGTCAATTGTAAAACACACAAAAGGAAAGTTAGAAGACTTCTAGGGAAGTCTTCTATTAAAACCACACAAAAGGTCAATTGCAGAACTAACATATGCATTGACCAGAGGACTTCTAAAGAACTCTTCTTCGTCGAACAGATCTGAAAAATAAAATGTAGTTCGCGATTTCATACCTTGAACTCGTGAGATGACTTGCGTGGTTTCTCAAATCACCCAGAACTTCACCACAACAACTACCTACTTGTTAATCACCAAGAATCGTGAGCTTATGAACCTTACATAATTTGTAATCAAAATCTTCAGTTTTTTTAATGAATTTTGAGAGAAAGTGTAAGATATATATGTGGTTTGTGTGGATAGGAAATGAGAAAGGATGAGAAAAAGTCAAAACTTTAGGGCATTAACACTCTCAATTTGGTAATTCATGGTGGTTGAGGTATTGATGTCAATGGCAAAGTTGTAAATATTTGGTGAAGATGAGGATGGTAAGGTAAAAGCATTATTTTCAAAAAAAAATAATGGCATTTTCGTGGATAACTAGAACTTCTAGGGTGAATAGGACAAAACAAAGTCTTAAAAAAAGCATAGGTTATTTTTGGGGCTGACTTGAAATTTTGAGTCATTTTGAAAGAACCCATTAAAATATATATATGTAAATATTTTAAATTTTAATGTTAGATAGATTTTTATCTATTTTTGGTTAAATATATTAAATTAATTTGTATAATATTAATTAAAAATTTGATATAAAATTGTATAATTATCAAATATTAAAAGTAAACAGTATTTATAAAATTTGTTGATATATAAAAGAAACTAATGATATTATGACTAAAAAATTATAATTTTTTTATAAAATTGTAGAAATTTTTGAATTTTTATTAATAAAAAAATATATGGTTATAAAATATATAATTAGATAATATTTTAAAATTTGTAATGTCATATTTGAATATATTTATTTTAATGATGATATATGAGTTATTACTATGTATTCTAAAAAGTTTACCAAGAATATAAATCAACATTAAATTTAATGTATTAGTTACTACCATATTCTAAAACATTTACAAAAAATATTAATTAATACTAAATGTAATTGTCCCACAAGGATGACGGAATTAAGGCAAATAAACCTATGTAATGTCGGTTATAAGATTATATCGAAAGTCTTATGTCAAAGACTGAAGATTTGCCTTCCACGGCTAATATCGGAGACACAATCGGCTTTTGTGGCGGGACGGCTTATATCGGATAATATCCTTATAGCTCAGGAAATGTTTCATGGATTGTGAGCCATGGATCCCAACCACTCGCCCGAGACCAGTAAACAAAAACCTTCATAATAGTCACCCGAATATCACAGTGGATTCTCTCATTAATTCGGAATCCCGAACATGGAATTTGCATGCGATTCAGACTTTGTTGGATCCCCACGATGCCAAAATTATTGAAAGTATTCCACTGAGTAGAAATCAGCTGGAAGATAGAGATTGATGGCATTTCACTAATAATGGGAAATAAAAGGTAAAATCAGAATATCAAGTAAAACGGGTCTATCCTGATAAGGAAAAACCACCAGAATTTTATGGACCCACTGTGGACATATTGAAAGCATTCTGTTGGAAGGCGCGGTGCCCTCCGAAAATAAAGCATTTCTTATGGCAACTTCTATCACGGTGTATAGTGGTACTGAAAAATCTAAAAGCAAGAGGAATACAAGGGGACATTTGTTGTGCAAGATGTGGAGCTCCAGACGAATCCATAAATGATGTTTTCTTCTAATGCCCTTCGGCACGACAGGTGTGGAAACTTTCAAGGATACCATCGAATCCTCATTTCTTCCCTCTCAGTTCTCTTTTTGAAAATATGGATCATCTTTTTTGGAGAGTTAATCCAAAAATGGAGGGTCACAAATTTGCATGGATATTATGGTATATTTGGAAAGGTCAAAACAACAAAGTTTTTCGCAATTTGGATGTTGATCCAAGAGATAAGCTTAAACTAGCGGAACTAGAATCAACACTTTGGGCGGAGGCACATGTATCAAGTAATCAGAGTGTTGTAAATCAAGTACAAGAAAGAATTGTACCAACAATACCGGGAAGATGGTGTTTCATAGATGGCTCATGGAAAGATAAGAAACAATTCTTAAGACAAGGCTGGTACAACACTTTAGCGGGTTTTGATGGATTGCTAGGGGCACAGAATGTCAGGGCAAGTCTTTCACCTCTTCATTCGGAGGTAGAAGCGCTAATATGAGCAATGGAATGCATGAGGAATTTACGGCAATTTCATATCACATTTGCGACGGATTGTTATCAATTGGTAAAGATGGTTTCGGAACCAGAAGAATGGCCAGCGTTTGACAATTACCTGGAAGACATTAAGCTTCTGAAAAGAAGCTTTCTAAACTCAGAGATCGTTCATGTACCTCGGACGGAAAATCAAAAGGTGGATAGCTTAGCACCCAGTGCTAGGAAACGACCGTCTTTCGTCCTTCACATGGATGCAGAGTTAACGGTTTGATTTACAGAGTCAGTATGAGTCTGTAGATGATTGATGTCAAAAAAAAGAAAGTAATTGTCCATATCATATTTAGCATAATACATGTCATCAATTTTAGTATTCATGTCATATTTTTTGTGAAAGTGATTGTAGAAAGAACATGCATCAAATCACTTCTCAATTAGTGTCTAGGGGATTATACTATTTTAATCCTTTAAATTATCTATTGGGGAACTTGTCAAAAATAACTCAAAACTTGATTTTGAATACAAAAGTGTACCAAAAATTCAGTCAAATGCAAAAATAACCCAAAAAGCTAGTGAAATGACAACAACCTCCTTATAACCAAACAAAAAACATGTATTGAGTTTTATCATTATAACCCTCCGCATGACAAGACTTCTTTGTAAGTCTTCTCGTTCAATAGATCTTTAAAATAATTTAACTTTTTTATAAAAAAATATTTTGGTGGGAAAAAAATTGAAATCATGTAATAATAAATATTTCTAAATGATGTAAATTTAGCTTTACTAAAATTGAATTATTTTCAACGTAGATAAGTGAATGTAGATTAACTCATGATAGTCATTGGTTTAGGGTTTGGTAACATATGTTATAGTATTATTGGTATTTTTAGAGTTAGATTTTGAAATCTTATTTAAATTTTTTTTTTTTGACCTATATGTGTTTAGTGACTATATAATAACTTGATTTAAACAATTTCTAAGTATCTTAAAAGTTTAATGAAGTATGTTTTGCTTAGTTATTTGATTATAGGGTCTGGAAAACACATAGAAGACTTCTTGGGAAGTCTTCTGACATATCCCGCATAAATTTTAGTAGAATTTAGGTTTCCCATCTAAATTTTAGGTTTTCCGCCTAAATCGAAGTCTTCTAGAAATCTTCTAGAGGAAGTCCTCTCATGTATTAGATCTTAAAAGTAATTGATAAATTTTATGAAAAATATTTTGAAAGAGAAAAAAATCAAAAACATGTATTAATAAACATTTCTAAATGATGAAAATTTAGTTTTACTAAAGTTTAATTATTTTTAACATAGATGAGTGAATGTAGAGTGAGTCATGATAGCCTTTGGTTTATAGATGAGTGAATGTAGAGTGAGTCATGATAGCCTTTGGTTTAGGGTTTGGAAACATATGTTATAGTATTGTTGGTATTTTTAGGGTTAGATTTAAAAATCTTATCTTTTTAATTTTTTTTTAGTTTGACCTATATGTGTTTAGTGACTATCAACTTGATTTAAACACTTTCTAAGTTTCTTTTAAGTTTAAGGAAGTGTTTTTTTTTTGCTTAGTTATTTGATTATAGGGTCTGGAAGACTTTGGTTTAGGGTTTAATAACATATGTTTTAATATTGTTTGTATTTAGGGTTAGATTTTGGAATTATAACTTTAATTTTTTCTACCTACATGTGTTTAGTTTTGTGTATATTAAACACTTTATAAGTTGATTTATAGTTTAATGAATTGTTATTTGCTATTTAGTTAGTTATTTGATTAGGTTATGGTTTGGAAGACTTCCAGAAGTGTTCTCAAGAAGACTTCCAGAAGACTTCTGACATATTCCCACCTAAATTTAGGTTTCCCACTTAAAGCAAAGTCTTCTAAAAGTCTTCGCATGTATTTTATTTTAGGGTTTAGAAGACTCCCCAATAAGTTTTCTCTTTGAAGTCTTCAGAGAATCTTCCAAGAGTCTTCTGAGAAGTTTTCTAAAGTTTGACTCAAATCTGAAAAATTTAGCATATTCAAAAGCATTCAAATAGCTTCAAAACAGAGAAAACTTCAAAAATATTTTTTTGCCATTTGAATGCATTTAAATAATGCATTTTATGCTAGAAGACGTTCCACAAAGTCTTCAGAAAGTCTTCCGAAGTTTTCTACCCAAAGTGGTACAAATTTTGGATATGTATTTTGTGTGTTTTATATATTAGATTCTTAAAAGTTATAGATTCAACTGTTTTACTTATTATTTAAGCATTAAAAAAATATTTTTGAAGCTTTCTCTATTTTGAAACTTTTTGAATATGCACATTTTTCAGATATGAATTAGAATTTGGAAGACTTTCAGAAGACTTTTGGAAGACTTTTTAGAAAACTTTTGGAAGACTCTCAGAAACTCTCGGAAGACTCTTGGAAGACTTTCCAAGAAGTCTTCTAATGTATTTTATGCTAGAAGACTTCCCACGAAGTCTTCGAGAAGTCTTCCGAAGTCTTATGCCCAAAGTGGTTACAAAGGAATGATGTCAAGTGGAGTCCAAACTTATCTATGTTGAGGAATGATATCTAGCTCTATGTGTAATATTTTTGTTTATGGTCTGTTTTATGATTTGTATTTGTACTATTTTAGTTGTGAATTCTTTTGTAAACTTAAATAGATGTTAATCAAAAGAACTTGGTAAATATGTTCATGTTTTACCAAAAGTACTTGACATTATTGAAATTATTGATACAACATAACAAATTTTTTTTTTAACTATTCTACCCACTCATAACAAAACACAAAAACTTATTTAAATTTACTAAAACTAAGAGAGAAAACTTCACAAGAAAACTTAGTCAAATTCACAAAAGATCAAACTTGAATTTTTAGTGAAAGTTGAAATTTTAAATCTCATGAAAGTCAAAAATGATATCTTATGATCTAAAAAGACACATTAAACCACATGACTTGATATTCTTGAAGTTACTTAACACTTTTAAAAGTCAAAAACATACCTTGAATTTACTTAACACTCTTGAAAATCTAACGTAGAAGACTTCTCGGATTAGCTAGAAACATTAGTAAATAGAAATATTTGAAATCTCATAATCATCACCAATTAAGTTATGGATGAACTGGATATGGACAGTTCCAATAAGATTTCATTCTTGAACAAAAATCCATTTTTTGATTTATTTCATCTATTCCATGAACGGAAGAGGGGGGGGATACACGTTACGCCACGATTTTCCAAAGTAGTTCTATACATATGACCCGCAATGAGGAAAAGAATTGTGATTTCAAACCTGCTCCCATTTCGAGGCGGAAAGGAAAAAGAATTTCATCTGGTAGTCCCAATATTGACTAATACACATGAATTAATAAGAAAATATTAAAAATATATATTAATTGTAGAGAAAATGAAAGTTTATTAAACATTTACGTAGAAGAAGTCTTCCTAAGAAGTTTTCTATTTAGGTCATTTTTGCAATTGCAAATTTACGAAAGAAGATTTTTTAAGAAGTCTACTCTACAAAAGATATCTTGAGGAGTCTTTCTTTGTAAATATTGTCTTACTTTTGAATTTGAAAAATTCTCGAAAATGCCAGAGAAGAAGTCTTCTCGGATAAACATGTTAGTTTTGCAATTGACCGAAGTTTGTCAGAAATTTGACTTTTTATAGAACTTCTATAGAAGTCTTCTGAAAATTTTCTCAATGTAGCAATAAGTCTACTTGGGATACTGTTGTAATTGACTATATTTGACTTTTCCAGAGAAGACTTCGTAACCAAATGTTTGACCAAAACCCATAATAAAATTTAAGAAGACTTTTAATCCAGAAGACTTCTCAACAAGTGGTTAGGCGGACGATTAAACGGCGCGTACGATTAAACGGCGCGGACGCGCTTGGCGGTTATGAACCCTGGCGTTTTGGTCCAACTCGGCCATTAAATCATAAAAATCTAAATAGTTCATGTTTTGGGATTTAGAAGCTTGAAATCGGGATTTAAATGAAATTTTGACAAGTTTTAAGCTATAAAAAAGCAAAAAAAATGCAAAAAAAAAGATGAATAAGGTGAAAACAATGGATGGCTGTCATAGAGAGGAGTTGCAGAAAACCTAGATGATTTTAAGAAGCTCAAGAGAAAATTATAAAAGTGCCCATCATTAAAGGAAAACGAGATAAAAGAAGGAAAAACGTTAGACCTGTGCCGAACCCGGGATGTTTATGTGGAAACAACTACATTTGACCGCAAGACAAAAGTAATACATTACGTAAGTAATTTAATATACAAATATATATCTGAATTTTTAAAAAAATACTCAAAATTAATTCCCAATTATTCCCCGAATAATCTCCGAATTTTGTTAAATCGCTAGGTTCAGACTGACCACCCGACTTACGTCTATCGTAGTTTCCAACAAATCTCGGGTGAGGATTCTGTTTGAGGATGGCGGGAAGTCGAGGAGAGGGCTAGATCAGATTTTTGCGGAGTTGAGTAGTTTTTTGCTCCGTCAGATCGGTGAGGGTGCTGGAGATCACTTGAAAGTCATAATGTTTAGATTATGCCCACGTAATTTCTTTACAGCTTTATTTATGTTTAACACATTTGTTCATAAATTATTGTTTTAAAATATATTCTTAATATATCCACCAAAGAAATAATTTAGAAACTAAATATATAAAAAAAAAAATTCCACCAGTTTTAATAACAATCCCAATAAATCGCCACACATTTTATTATGTAAATTTATTTCATTTAAATAATAATATATAGCAAATGTATATAGTAAAAGGAAACAAAAAAAATATTTTGCAAATAAAAATCCAGGAGTCTCGAATCAAGTGAAAATATCCAAATCGGTGAACAAATTGAATTGTCATTTGATCATCGGTGTTATCGGTTTTCAATAAGTTAAGATAGTTTAAAATCAAATCTGCCTTTTAGTTAAAGTGTTTCAGTTGTATCTCCGTTGACTAACCGAGTCATGGTTGGACGGGTTTAACTAACCGGTCCATTTTGATTTTCAAAACACTGTTTAAAACATTCAATTATTTTTCTATACCTTATAATTTGTTAAACTAAAATGAAAGCCACTCAATTTTTATTTGTTTACTTTAGTCCACAATTAACAAAACGATCTCTATTTTTTGAACGTCGCAGTCTCTATATTTCAAACAAAATAGTTATCACAACTATTTAATTAAATTAGGTCACCAAATTAGTATTAAATAACGTAAATTTATTTTCTATATTATTTTTTATTAAGTTTACAAAAGAAAAAATCCGCGCTTTTAAACCGCATATCAAAATCTAGCATTTTCAAAATTATTTACTCTTTAATTAATAGCATTTTGGAAATAGAAAAATGCACCATAAATTTGGCCTAACATATATATATCCTCCATATAATGCAGCATAATTTTCGCACTAATCTTTTTATTTACGAGATGCATAGTGGTCAAAATCTAGAGTATCTTCTTTGGATATATAGGACAAATCATACGCTTTGAAAACGTGGGATACATAGTCTATGAAATTATTTTTTCTGTTAAAAATAAATAATTTTAAAATCTTTTTTTATACAGTTTTAAAATATAGGCCTTTAACATAATTTTTTAATATATTTTGGCACCAAAATCGTGCCAAAATCTACACACTATATTATTTTTTTGTATATTTACGACTTTTACAACAGTTAAAGTTACTATTATTATGGCAAATGTCTTATAAAAAAATGATATGCTGGATTTATTTTATCAATGTTTATCTCTGCTTCATAAAATCTTATAAATAAACTCTCTTCTATCGCAACTCAATACTTCACACTATTTGAAAAAATCTTGTGAAATTATAACGTTGAAATGAATTACAATGTTTTGTGCTATTTAGGATTGAAGGTTGCTTTTGGAGGATTAAGCTCAAGAATGTAGAAGAATTAGAAGAGGGGTTAGGAGGTTTTTGCATTTACGTATGTACTATAAACGCAATTACTTCCTCTAGGTGTGGATTAGTGAAGGTCTTTTGATTGGTTTGATAGAGATATATAAATTCTTTTTTATATATGAGATTATGTAACATGCAAAAACAACGATGTGGTAAGTAAAGACCACAATACAAAGCTTTTGAATTTTGTACTTTCTATAGCTATTTTAATCAGCAAAAGTTATAGAACATAATAGTTTTATGTAAACATTATTATGATTATTGTTCAAAATTGATCTATATGTATTTTATACAATAAATATAAATGGCCAACAATATAAATGTGGTTTAGATATAACAAAAATATAATATTTTTAAAGACAAGTCCATGTGTATACTCGTGGACTCATCTAATGAGTAGGCCTGAGCAAAATAACCGGAACCGAAGAACCGAACCGGAACCGAACCGAAATACCCGAAACCGGAATCGGACTAATACCCTCAAATATCCGAACGGTTCCTATATTTTTATATCCGAAATAACCGAACCAAACCGGAACCGACCCGAGAACCGAACGGGTACCCGAATATATAAAAATATTAATTATATATACATATAACATCACTAAATATATATTTTTAATTTAAAATTCTATTAAAAG
Source organism: Brassica oleracea var. oleracea (assembly GCF_000695525.1). Taxonomy (NCBI): domain Eukaryota; kingdom Viridiplantae; phylum Streptophyta; class Magnoliopsida; order Brassicales; family Brassicaceae; genus Brassica; species Brassica oleracea. The sequence continues at coordinate 2,001,974 of NC_027754.1, read as the reverse complement.
TATCTGAAAATAGTTGAGGATAACTAAATTATTATAAAGTATCCAAACTACCCGAAAGTATCCAAAACTATCCAGATAGTTTTATCCGAAGTATCCAAAGTAATCCGAAATATCCAATTTTTTTGTCTAAATCATCCTAATTATTTGATATTTTATCCTAAATAACCGATATTTTATCCAAATTATTCGAACTACCCGAACTATCTGAACCCGAACCGGATCCAAATAAGAACCGAACTTTTTTCGGATATTTTCCGGTTCCTACATTTACTATTCAAACCGAACCGAACCCGAAACTATCCGAACCGAGCCGAACCGAAAACATGTCAAGTACTAAATGGATCCTCTAGCCCCTATCCGAACTACCCGAAATCCGAAATACCCAAACCGAACCGAACCGATACCCGAAATGCCCAGGCCTACTAATGAATATAATTTTTTTCATTTAGTGCTCAAAATTTAGAAGTTAATAATTCTAATATACTTTTCCAAATTATTTTGTCATTTACTACATCTGAAAATGATCATATTTTATTGTTATTATAATTTGACAATAACATAATTTGACAACTTATTTAATAATTAATATAAATCACATCATAATTTATTATAAATTCATTATTTTTTTTGTCAATAAACTAAACATTAAAATCATTTTGGACATGGGACATAGCATGCGCATTTGTTTCCTGAGAAGCAATCGGTGGTTACTTTCGGCATCCCTAACCCTTTTGTCCTCTTCTTGCACGCAGATAGGCAAGCTGGCTTTGTCTTGACAACTTTCAGGCTTTTGGTTATCTAGATATATGAGACATATATATATTTTTTATTCCCTGTCCCATCGCTCCGGCCACTGTTATATATAAAACATAAATCTGTATGTAATGAAAAATGTTTTCGACAAATACTGAAAACTATTTTAGATAATGTTTAATTAGTTTTAAAAATCATTGATTATTTGAGGTATACAAAACATGTAGCTAATCTGATATAAAGATATCTATAAGTATCATGTAAATTTCCTTGTAAAATGATACATCAACTTTATTTCTTAAACAAGAACTATAGTTTTACATATTTATTTACTCAGTAAACATGGATTGAAGTAATGAATAAAATTTGTTTGTTGAACCAATTTGGATTAAAAAATATTCTTCATAATATATTTAAACCATCTAGCCAAAATAGACTAAGAAATAACACAAAATACCTTTTGTATATCAGTTTCCTAGATTTATCTCAAAACTACTGTATATAATTTTATAAGTTTAGGTATTATGTAATTTCATAGTGTAATAAACTATAAGAAAATGTCTGTAACAACATAGCTTATTAAAAAAATAAAGTGATACGTTGCAGAAAAAACAAAATTAAAGATATTCTAATTTTTTTACTTTTAAGAATAAATGTAATATATATTACAAAAGTATAGACACAAACCTAGTGCAAGAACGATGAGGAGGGTTGAAAGATTAAATGAAAATATAAGTGATTTTTTCATCCTCGGTAATATAAATGAATAGATTATACTTTTTATCAGAATATTTGTTGCGTGTAAAGAAAAAGAAAGAAACAAGAAAGTATATGTATATATAAGAAGTCAAATGTATCCTATGTTACAATATATCTAATTTAAGCTACTTACTTCCTTTAATTTAGATGAAAGGATGTGGTTTTGCATAATTCCATATTATGTTTTACTTATTTGGTAAATTAATGCATTAGCCTCGCTCATATTTTACCAAAAATAGATATTTAATTCACAGTCTATATTTTTTGGGTAAAATTAAAAAAATAAAAATTTAATTTATATGAGGAATTTCTATTGATATATAATAGAGATCCTTTAAGTGAATTCTTTTTATGGATCGATCATAGATGAAATTTCAGAGAATTTGAGTAAATTTTATTGGATAGTATTTATTTTTTATTTAGTTTAATCAAGTATAAAAGCAATAACTAGTACATGTATAACTTTTATACCATTTATCTATTTCAAATTTCTAATTCAGCATCACACTGATTGGTGCAAAAGAACATAGTAAAATTAATTTGAAAATTTGAAAACTATGTTTTAGAAATAATAATATTTTTTTATAAATTCCAGATTTTATGTAGAAGGTCACTAGGTCAGACATAAATTTATGATAAATAATATTTGATGGATGATTTTGGATTACATTTTTATAAGAGAAATATCATATGATAATCTTAAAAACATTTTTACTACAAATATAGAACACAATGATTAAATAACCAAAATATGTTGCATTTTTTTGTCAGCAAAAAACAGACTCATATTGACTCTGTTAACCAAACTGGTAGCTCCGCATCCATATGGACAACAAACGAGAATTGCTTTTTTGCACTGCGTGCTAGACTGTCTGCCCTTGAATTATGCGTCCTTGGTATATGGATGAGCTCTGAGCTGTGGAAACTTCTTTTTAGAATCTTGATATCTTTTAGATAACTTGCAAAGCGGGCCATTCATCGGGTTCGGAAACCATCTTCACCAATTGTGAACAATCCGTTGCAAATGTAACAGTAATCTGTCTGAGATTTCTCATACATTCCATTGCCCAAATGAGAGCATGTATCTTCGAATGAAGGGGTGATTGCCTCGCTCTTGTATTTCTCGCTCCCATTAAACCATCATAGCCTTCCAAAGTATTTTACCACCCTTGGCCCGAGTATTTGTCTTGATCTTTCCATGATCCATCCGTAAAACACCATCTACCGGGAATAGTTGGTACTGTCACATTCATTACAGAACGTGCCTGATCGCTTCTCTGTATATGAGTAATTTGTGCCTTAGCCCAGAGTATCGACTCTGTTTCTTTCAACTTAAGGGTGTCTCGGGATCAATATCCTGATTGCTGGAAACCATATATACCATAAGATCCATGCAAATTGGAGATCTTCCACTGCCGAAGAAACCCTTCAAAATAAATGATCCATATTTGCAAAAAGTGATTGAAGGGGAAAGATGTTTAGATTCGACGGAATCCGTGAAAATGCCCAAACCTGAACTGCCGGTGGGCATTCAAAAATTCAAAAAAATACATGATATATGGATTCCTCAGGTGCTCCACATCATGCACAAATTGTGTCCCATTGGATTCCTCTTGACCGTAGGTTTTTATTTACCGCTATGCAACATGTTACCAGTTGACAAAGAAATTTTTTTATCTTAGGTGGGCATCGCACTTTCCAGCAGTGTGCTTTCAATAACGAAACCGAAGGACCATACTCTGGTAGTGTTCTCTCTCTATCTGAATAAACTCGCTCCACCTGAAATATGTTGTATTATAGAGGAAAAAATCAAGGTCAGTTTCCATCTCTCTCTGTTTTACTACAATTACACTCTCCTTGATGCTTAATGATCTCTTATATGCCTTCTTTGTACTCGTAAGATACATAGATGTTTTCTAATGGCTTGTTCTATCTAAAGAAAATTTGAAAGCTCAAAATCAGTGTTATATTTCTACTGCTAATGTTAAGTCATAATCATTTACTTGTCCTAGTCACTCTGTTGAATGGATTTCATGTGTTGTATCTTGCAGAGGGCCGGTGTGGTGAGACAGGAGCTTGCAAACCCCAACAAAGAGATTACTGCTTGATGGGGTTTTTGAGATGATCCTACATCTCTAGATTTATCATTGGTACAATATTTGAAGAATTTTGCAAATGATAGTTCAGAATTTGAAACATTTTTGCTGGTTTAGGCATAAAATGCCCTCTTTAATGTCGTATCTGAATTCGAAAACCCAAACTGAGTACATATATATATATATATATATATAACTAGGGCAGGTCCGCGCTACGCGCAGAATTCAATGTATCGATTTTTATGAAATATATAATTTGAGTAAATTTTCTTCTATGTTCAGTTGGTTGTAAGTGTGATTATGTTAAGAGAATGAGTTTGAGTTTTCAATTACCAGAATTCTTTTTATATCAGAGTATCTAATACTGCGGAAAATAAAGTTTTAACTTTGAGGTAATCTTAGTCACTAAAAATATATTTTGTAGTTGTTTAGGACAATGTCATTGCTATTATTAGTATTTGTTGTTGTTTTTTTATATTTATGTTATATTTGAGGATTTATTTTTGCTTTATGTGATGTCAGTAATTTGCTAGAGATAAACTAAAGCAAATGTAAAACACACCAAATAAACAGAGGAATAGTATGTTTCTATGATTATATATTTATACTTACATAAAATTTTAAACCGGCTATAGAATATTATGCACAAAAAGAACTTATACGACCATATATTATTCCGTACAAAAATATTATAAATCAGCAAAATACCTATTAAACTAACTATTATTTTAAAATTATTTTATTACGCTATAGTACATGTTAGTTAATAGAATAACTATATATACTTTTCGATATTTGTATTAAAATTCTTTGTAAATCTAAAATATGAACATATTAACATCTCAAATTGATAGTAAAAGAAGAC